>NW_007726357.1:761967-807179 GCF_000696425.1 Galeopterus variegatus
GTGGGACCCGAACCCGGGGCCTTGGTGTTATTAGCCCCGCCCTCTACCGGGTGAGCCCCGGGCCGGCCCAAGAGCATTTCTTTTTTTTTTTTTTTTTCGTGTCCGGCAACGGATCGCAACCCTCAGTGTCGCGCCCATACCGGACCGGGACCGGCAACGGGATCGCAACACTCGGCGCTGCACCCGCACCTCGCTCAGCCAGTGAGCGGGAACTGGTCTGTATGTGGGCTCCGAACCCTCGGAGGGAGCGCCGCCGTGCTTCCCAAGCAGCGCACTGTAGCAGTGCGCCACCGGGCCGGCTCACAAGTTTTTTGATTCCTCAGTTGTCTACTAAATGATCAGTATGAAATTGACACTTTTGTAGGACAAAATTATTGAATATTGGCATTACGTGGTTCAAACTGGCATGTTCTTTTTAATAATTCAAACCCAAGTCTCTCCCAGTTACTCCAGTATCTCAGTACTTTTCAATAAATGAAGTGTTCTATTATATCCAATTTTTTGATACTTTCTGATAAATCAAGTGTTCTTTTTATTTTCATCTTCCTGAAGAAATCTCTTGTGGAGCCTTTTGACTGGCTCCAATCTGGACTGGTTGACAGCTGTACCAGAGGCACAGCTGTCATCCTGGGGTTTCTCTTTCCCAACATCCTGGATTCTGTTTCTTATAAACTGTGGCTTTTTAAAAAAAATTTTTTTAATATTTGTTTTTTACATTCTATGATGTTGTTGTGAAGCAGTTGGGAGGGAGGGGGAGAGGGGAAACAGGAAGGGAATAGGATGGAAGAAGGAGGAAGGAGGAGGGTTGGGGTGGAGGCCTGCGGCACTCCCCTCATTCCACAGGGGAGACCAGGGGGCTTCCAGTGGTGTCTTGGTCATTGCCGGGCTGGGTGCAGATGTCAGGGAGGTGTGGCTAAAGCCCTAGCACTCCACCACCCTAGCTCAGGAGCCTGGGGCACTTCTTGCGGCAGCTTGGTAGCCTTTGCTGGGCTGGTTGTGGGTATCAGGTGGGCTGTGGCTGAGGTTTTAAACCATTAAAACCTGAGCTGCACAAAAAGCCTTCTCCAGGGAATCAGAAGCAAAGCAGCAGTTTAGCTCAACCACAGGGTTCAAGTGCTGGTCCCCACAGGAAGTTCCCCCATTTTAGAAGTAAACAAAGGACAACAAATTAGTTCCAGTGCAGAGTTTAAGTGGTGGGAACCACTTAAAGGTTTAAACCATTAAAACCTGAGCTGCACACATGGTACTTTATAGGTACTTTTGAGTTTTGGGAGATATGGTACACCTGGGTTGTGTGCAAATTCTGGTCCGGGCCCAAGTCTTTTAGCAAACTGTACCCCCTGAGGTTCTATATTCCTGACCAGTCTCCACTGAGTGGTCCTATGCTGATTGGGGTGCAGATCAGCTGTCCTTGCTGTGCCACATCTCCCTCACCGCCCGCACTCCAAACACTTCCCATAGGAAGTGTACTGGTCCCTTGGTATGACGCACTGGTCTCTGAGTGGCTCCTTTTTTTCAGTTGTTGTGGCTCCTCGCTCCTATGTGGGTCCAAAGGAACCCAATTAGTAGTCTTGCTGGCCTGGGGGCCATCAAGGCCCTCTTCTCCCCTGCCACCTCCAAGCAACTCCATCTGAAGGGCACAGCTGTGGCTCCTGCTCCATGTGCTCACCAGCTCCAGCCTTGAAGCTGCTGCAGCTGGAAACATTGGAATGGTTCTTTCTTTCTCTCATTGGGGCTTCTCCTACTTTCATGCACTCCATAGGTCTCTCCTCCTCTTCGCCTGAGCTCTAGTGGCCCCAGCTTGGCTCTCGTTGCTTTTTAATAGTTGTAAATTGGTTGATTAGTGGGAGAGAGTGACGCTGAGGACCATCTATTCTGCCAACTTGATTGGAAGCCCAAACCTATGGCTTTCTGTTTCTCAGTTTATTTCCTTATTTTGGAGAATCATGTCTTCTGATAGCTTCCTGAGAAAGGATGCATGAAAGGTAAAGTTTTGAGATCTTGCTTATTTAAAATATCTTATTCTGCCCTCACAATTAATTAGTTTGGCATGGTATATCATTCTATGTTAAAAATCGTTTTCTGTAGAATTAAAGGTTTCTTTTTCCCAAAAACCTGCAAATAAGTGCCCATTATATAGTACTAGTTTATGAAGCAGCTAAGAGCCAAATCATTTGGGTGAAAGAAATAGAACTATGTTCCCAGGTTAGTCCAGGAGCATGATTACCACCATCTCTTGCGATGCCCTATCCTGGCAAGGCCCTGGCACAACTGAAGGTTTGAGGCCCTGGGTTTGATTGAGTCTCACAGTGTATCTTAGAGCAGAATTGTCTTTCTATATCAATAGGGAATGAAAACCTATATTGAAAAGAACATATAGACATGTTCTGAGAACAATAAACTTTGCAGCCAACCAACAATCTTTATTAGAAAGGCTGGAGTAAAAATAATTACTAAGTTTGCATTAAGATCTTCTGTAAGGAGCTGGCTGGTTAGCTCAGTTGGTTAGAGCACAGCCTTGTAACACCAAGGTCAAGGGTTTGGTTCCCTGTACTGGCCAGTTGCCCAAAAAAAAAAAAAAAATCTTCCATAAACACACAAAAAATACAATTTAAGGATTTACTACCTCCATTTTATAAGCACATTTAGTTATGCTTAGATCACACATAAAGAGGAAAGCCTGATGATTATTACTATAAAGAGCATTTATTGAAACTACCTGTAGACAGACACTTGAAATGATAGTGAACATGCATAAATGACAAATCAGTGAACATTAAATGTAAGCAAAGATAAAGTGTCTTTTGTATAGGGTTACCAGACTTAATACAGGCCACCCCATTAAACTTTAATTTCAGATAAAAGAAAATACATTTTTTACTATGGATATTTCCCAAGTATTTCATGGGACATACTTATACTATAAGTATTTGTTTTTTATGAGAAATTCTAATTTAGCTGAGTGTCCTGTGTTTTTATTTTCTATACCTGGCAACTCAGCTATCACAGCATGGTGACTTAATTTCATATAAAAGGAGGGAGACAAGAAATATTACCCAAAATTCCATTTGTGGAAACTGAAGCTGGAAAGAATTTACTATCAAATTTCCTATTGGGTGGCACATATTTCCTTTAAATGAATTCAGTTCAATTTGAGAAACATTGACAGAGAATCTCTTACCCCCAGATGGAGATGGTGGTGCTGGATGTACAGAAATGAATAAACTGTTTTCTTAAGATTCTCAGAACTCAAGTGAAGATGGTTTCAGGTCTGTGGGGGCAGGTGGTCCAGAAATTGTGTGTGATGAGAAAGCAAGAATGTGATTATTGAGCAAATGCAGATTAGAGCAAATGAAACTGTGAGAGAAGAGTTGGGTGGATAAAATGATGTAGCATACAATGAGCAGGTAGACACATCATTTTATGACTGTATTGCAGCAGGTATTAATAATGTGCTACTTAAAGACGTGGGTTGTTTTATTCATGGTTTTCAGGACTGCATCTGGAAAAGAACTTCCCGGGTATTGATTTATACAGCATTAAGCTTGACACTATACCCTAACTTGAGAATTTCATTATTTTATCAGTCCTTTTCTGTTGCTTATAACATAAATACCTGAAACTCAGTGATTTGTAAGAAAACAAACTTATTGCTTACGGTTTCAGAGGCTGGGAAGTCCACAGTCCAGGGAACACATCTGGTGAGATGACTCTACAGCAATGCATGGTGTCACATGGTGAGAATGGCGGATCAGAGAGAGAGAGAGACTCTCGTGCTCTCCTTTTAAAGCCCTCAGAAGCAACCCCATGATGACCATTATTAATCCATTTATTAGGGCATGGTCATCAGAATCTAATCACCTCTTCAAAGCCCCATGTTTCAATGACCATAATAGGATTTCCCACCCTCAGCAGTTACAATGGGGATTAAGCTTTAGTGACTTTGGGGGACCATTCAATCCACTGCATTCTACCTCTGGCCCCCAAAAACTCATGTCCTTGTCACATACAAATACATTCATTCCATCACCAGAGTCTTAACTTATTTCAACTCAAAAGTCCAAAGTCTCAAGGTCTCATCTGTGAAATAAAAACAAATTATCTACTTCCAAGATACTATAGTAGAACAAGCATAAAGTACATATTTTGACTCAAAAAGGGAGAAATAGGCCAAAAGAAAGGTGTTACAGGTCCCAAACAAGTCCAAAACCCAGCAGAACAGGCATTGAATCTCAAAGCTGGCAAATCATGTACCTTGACTCCATGTTTGACATCCTCTTCAGGCTGGTGTGGGGGGTGGATCCCCAAGTTCTTGGGCAGCCCCGCTTCTATGTTCTTCCAGGTCTGAGGCATTCTTCAGCTCTCACAGGCAGGTATTGCACGCTGGTAGCTCCAAAATTCTGGGGTCTCCATGGTAGTCCTGCTCTCATGACTCCACTAAGCATGGCCTGATGGGGTTTCTCTGCTGCAACTCTGACCCCACATTTCCACTCAGCATTGCTCTAGTGAAGGCTGTCTGCAGTGACTCTGCCCCTGTTAAAGATCTCTTCCTGGGCCCCCAAGCTTTCCCTACATTCTTTGAAGTCAGGGTGGAGACTTCCAAGCTTCCACAGCTCTGGTATTCTGCAAACCTGTAGATCTAACACCATGTGGGTGTTGCCAAGGCTTTTGGCTTGTATTTTTCAAAACTATGGGTCCAGCCATTCCTGTGGCCAATTTAGCCACAGCTGAAGAAGCTGACGCAGCTGGGGTACTGATGTGGGGAGCGGCATCCTGAGTAGGCCCTGGGCAGCAAGCCCGTGGAGGGTGCCTCAGGCCTGTTCCCTGAGACAATTTTGTCTCCCTAGGCCCTGGGTCTGTAATTGGAAGACGCAACCTCCAAGATCTCTGAATTGCCTTCAAGGTCTTTTTTCCCTTCTCTTGATAATCTTTCTTCTATACTATTCTCCTTAGCAAACGGTCACTGGGCTGCACCATTGAATTGTTCTCCTGAAAATATTCAGTGCTCTACCACATGGCCAGGCTGCAATTTTCCAAATCTTTAAGCTCTGCTTTCATTTTAATTATAAAGTCTGGCTTTATATCATACTTTTGCCACCATAATTCAGTGTAGGCTGGTGCATGTAGCCGTGCAGCTTTCTGAGCATTTTGCTGCTTAGAAATTTCTTCCACCAAATACTCTCGTTCAGCACCTTAAAGTTCCACTTTCCATAAAACTTTTGGGCATGAACAGAATGTAGTCAAGTTCCTTGACAATTCATAGCAAGGGTGATCTTTGCCCCAGTTTCCAGTAAGTCCCCTCTCATTTATATCTGCGATCTTCTCAGAATGGCCCTTACCGTTCATATTTATTTATTTTTTAAATTTTACTTCTCAATATGCATTGTAGTTGATTTTCATGCCCCTTTACCCATTCCTCTCCACCCCTTCCCCTTCCCTCCCCACATCATATCTGTTCATTTGCTTACTGTCCATATTTCTATCTGCGTTCTGCTTACCACCATTTAACTAGTCTCTAAGAAGTTCCAAACATTCTCTTGTTTTTTTGTCTTCTAAACCACCACCAGTAGCTAGGCTTTTTTTAGCCTACTCCTTCAAATTCTTCCAGCCTCTTCTCAACACCCAGTTCCAAAGACACTTCCATATTTTCAAGTATTTTTTATAAGCAATGCCCCAGTTCTCTGGTATCAATTTTCTGTATCAGCCTGTTTCTGTTTCTTATAACATGAATACCTGGAACTGGGTAATTTGTAAGAAAATGAAATTTATTGCTTACAGTTTTGGAGGCTGGGAAGTCCACAGTCCAGGGAACACATCTGGTAAGGTGACTCTACAGCAATACAGGGTGTCACATGGCAAGAATGGCAGAGCAGAGAGAGAAAGACAGAGACTCTCATTTGCTCTCCTTTTATAGCCCTCAGAACCAATCCAATGACCATTATTATTAATCCATTTATTAGGGCATGGTCATCAGAATCTAATCACTTCTTCATGGCCCCACTTTTCAATGACTGTAATATGATTTCCCACTCTTAACCGTTACAATGGGGATTAAGCTTTAATGACTTTGGGGGATCATTCAATCCACTGCAATTATGCTATTGTCATAGTCTAAAAAGCTTTTTCTAAATTACCAGTTTTGGGGTTTCAATATGCTGTACAACCTGACCCCAGTAATAATGGATAACATTTATGGAGGCACTGTTCTAAACCTTATACATGAATTAAATTATTTCTCTCAATAATTCTTTGAGGTATATACAACTATTGTCTTCATTTTATAGCTGAGGCAAGTCAGGAATGGTAAACCTAAGAGTCTGTCAGACCCACATAGGCAATATAATGAGGGGGACAGGCCAAGAGCAGGTAGTAAGTGCAAGTGATAGCCTCAGACTTGGGATGTGACAGAGAGACTGTGGTGAACTGGGGATCAGGTGACCTGTCTCCAACACATCCAAGATGGTTTACAGTTGCCAAACCATCTTTTTTTTTTTTTTAAGAAAAGATGAAAATCCAAAATTTTAATTAAAATGTCCTAATTTTTGAGTGTTAGAAACTGAATTTTAAATATTCTACTGGTTAAATAAAATAAAATTATTGAACAAACAAAACACATTATTTTGGTCCCAAACTTGCTTCTGAGCAAATCTTGCTACCAGTTTGTCATTTCTGCCTTAAATATATTTCATTATGACAACATAAAAGGGTAATTTTTAATTAAAAAAAATCACTGAGCAGATCCTATTATGTAATGGCAGACCCAAATAAGCATATTTCTAGAACTTAAGACTAAATTGTAGCAGAATAAGTTCATTAATGTTAAACATGAAAATTGAGTAGCCAGTATTCAGATAAAGCAGCTGTTCCTTTACTACAGAGTATTGTTTCTCAAACGTTTTGATCATAATCACCTTAAGAAATTAATTTTACATCACATTTAGTTACTCTCGCAAATGTGTATGCTTATATATATATATAATAAATGTTTGCATGAAATAATACCTACCCTTACTACCTGTGATACACTCTGAACTTTTTATTCTAGTCTATTTCATATTGTTTACTACATACTGAGTTAATTTTACAACCCACTACTGGGTCATATTCAAGTTGAAAATCTCTGCTGTAGAGAACAGCTTTTCCTCCATAGGACAGTGTTGGTTCAAGATCATAACTACATTACAACCCTTAGCACTCTGAGTGATGTAAAGGGTGAAAACTAACAAGTACTGCAGATCCAGCTCCCATTGTGAAAACTCTGGTTGTAAGAGAAATGCGTACATTTAAGTGTGAACTAGTTGGTTTTTTTTGCAATTTATCTTGCCTTCCTAAGGAGATTAAGGCAAGACAACTTCTTTTTGTTACTTATTGATGTAGGAGAATACAACTTTTTGTATTCTTTCATAATGCCCAGCTCAAGGTAGTGGCTCAAATAAAACTTGTTGCTTTGATTAAAACAATATACTATGGCTACTGAAATATAGGTTATTGGTTACTAAACCCTAGCTGATTATCAAAATTCTCTGGAAAATTTAAAAAAATAGAACTGGAAGCCATCATGTTAAGTGAAGTAAGTTAGACACAGAAAGATACATAAGTCATGATATCACCCATATTTGGAATCTAAAAAAAAAGTGGTTCTCATCGAAGTAGAGAGTAGAATAATGGTTTTTAGAGATGGGGGAGAGGGAAGAGGAGAAGTGGTGGACTAATTGGTACAAAACTGTGCTAACTACTCTAAGTGAATCATTGTGCCCTATATGCATGTATTGAAACAACATTCTGTACCCCACAAGTATTTACAAGTAAATCTTAAAATATTTTGAATAAAAAACTTTTAAAACTTAAAAAAAAAATTTAAATAAGTATAGAATTTTATTCAAGAAAATTATGTCTTTATTTGTCCTTTGTTCCAGCAATCCTACTTCTAAGGATCAACTCTGAGGACAGGTTGGTTGAATAAACTGTAATACTGCTACATTTTAATTATTATGCAGTTATAAAAAGAATGAGGAAGATACCTGTGATGTATGACTAAGTAAAATAAAGTCGAGATGCATAGTTTTTGTTTATTTTTGCACAAAGAAACACTGGAAGTATAAACAAGGAACTAAAAAACTTGTTATTCATGGTGTTTTTGGAATGGGGTAGAGGGGAAAAAGGAGTGATGTGAAAAATAGAAATCTAAGTATGTCTTTTTATACGGTTTTGCCTTTGAACCGTAAATATTTTACATATTAAACAACACAAGATTTGGGCCGAGCCTGTGGCGCACTCGGGAGAGTGTGGCGCTGGGAGCGCAGCAGCGCTCCTGCCGTGGGTTCGGATCCTATATAGGGATGACCGGTGCGCTCACAGCGCTCACTGGCTGAGCGCGGTGTGGCCGGTCTCAAAAAGGACAAAAAAAACAAAAAAACAAAAAAACCCCCCACAAGATTAAAAGGAAAAAGCTGTAAAATTGAAACAGAAACACTTAAGCATTAGTATATCAAATTGCAAGCATAACAACACAGAGAAAAAATTTATTTCCAGTGAATTTTGTTATTTTGGTTTTTTTTGGAGTAGCTGACCAGTATGGGGATATGAACCCTTGACCTGGTATTATAAACCAGTGAATTTTGAATGTCATACTTTGTACATCCTTAGTAAGATGTAACCTAAAGTCTGAAAGAACTGCAAAGAAAACAAACGCTGCTTAATGATTTTTATTGTTAGTAGTAATATTGGTATTATAATTTTAAAACAATTATTGCATTTTTGGGGAGAGCATTTTTTGGGAAAAAATAAATGTTTAGGAGATAATATTTTTAGTGTAAGAAAAGGACACACAAATATGAAATAAATTAATTTAATGTTAAAAATTAATTGTAATGTTAAATTTGAATTGGAAATATCAATATAAACTTGTGATTATATCTATATGTATATTTCTATGTCTAAGTTTATATATTTATATCTCTCCTATCATTTTTTACTGAAAGAGTCTAGAAACAATGACACTTCTGTAGTGGCCAGCTCTCTAAAGGAACCAGGTTTCCTTAAAGAAATGGCTGATTTCAAGTCTGAGGCAGTTTTGTAAAAAATAGAGCCTGCAGTATCTTGTGCCAGAATGCAAGAAAGTGTTCAAGCATAGGAGCCAGCTTAAAGCAGCTTCCATTGACCAAATTTGGAATAAACTAAGCATCTCAAAAGAATAAATAAATGATCATAAAACATTGAATAAATAAAAATCCATGAGTTACAAGAGAGAGAGAAGCTCATTTGCTACCAATGAAGATGACATTTATGTTAGCATCTTATTCTGGAAAGAGGTAAGAAGTTATTTATCATGTCATTTTTTGAAAGAACTGTTGAAACCAGTTAGTGTGTGAAAGCTCTTTTTTACAAAAAATGACAACTTATCAATATAAGAGAAATAATAAGAAAAATCACCATTTTGGAACCTCTAATGAATTAATTGATTCAGGCAAAGATAATCAATAGAAGCCAAAATCATTAGGCGAGAAGCTGATGGAGAGGAGGATATTCACATAGTGTGTTCAAGCATCACCTCACAGATTACCTGTTTATTGCAAGGGGAAAAACTTTACCTTTACAATGGAGACACTGATCACTTAACATAGTGTCAAACCTAGTGTCACTGATAGACAAGTTGAAACTATATGGCTTCTGGGGTGGTCACTCGATTACAGTGTCAGTATGAAGTACTTGTGCCCAAAATGGTTAACCTAAATCTAATTAAACTCTAAGACCCAATTCCCAGTTAACAGGAAAAAGGAGGATTCCCAGTTCACAGGAAATCCCCAGTTTACACAAAAAAGGAGTTAAATGACACCAGGAGGAGACAGGTTGAATTGCCGAAAGGCAGTTTTTGTTTTTGTTTTGTTTTTTTTTGTATGAAATTAGAAATGAGTTTCATCAGAGAAGCTTGAAAGAACTTTAGGTTTTGAAGGTATACAGGCAAGGGTTCTTCCCTCAGATTTTATTAAAAACTGTATACCTTCATAAGGATAATATGTGATGCTGCTAGTCTGGGCATTATATCCAACTATAATGGAATTATTTATATGTGATACAGAAGAACAACTCCAATTTTTTTTTTTTTTGTGAAAAATCAATGTAAATTTGAGAATTGAGCTCTATCTAGAATTGGAGACCTTTCTCTAAATTAAAAACAAAAAACTGTTCTTGCCTAAATACAGGCATTTTGATTGCTTGATTCCACTGATCTCTTTTGCTGCTTGCTACATTACATTCTCGTTGGATGTGCACTTGCCTTCTTTGCAATGAAAGTAAATTAATCTCAACACTGATTTTAAAAATGTTCTTCTTTGGACTTCTAACTGAATTATTTCTTGTTAATGCTATTATATTGCTTTGACATTTTGGACTTAGCGAATGACATTAAAAATCACCTTTCTTTTTTTTTTTTTTCCTTTTTGTCTTTTTTCGTGACTGTCCAGCAACGGGATCGCAACCCTCGGTGTTGCAACCGCACCTCGCTCAGCCAGTGAGCGGCCGGTCTGTATGTGGGATCCGAACCCTCGGCGGGAGCGCCGCCGCGCTCCCAAGCGGTGCACTGTAGCAGTGCGCCACCGGGCTGGCCCTAAAAATCACCTTTCTTAAATTATGTTTAAGCTTGGGCAAAACTGCAGAGAAGCACATGATTCATTTCTTCCCTACAGATTGGAGCGTACTTAAGCTAAGGGTTCTTTTTGGTTTGGAGGAGAGAAAATCAGGGCAATGGCAGAGCAGCTGTGTTCTGTTTTCAAGAGAAGAGAAGATTCAGGCTAACCTTCTGGAGTTGCCAGGCAGCATAGCTTCTGAGCAGAACTGTCCTGTTTTTGCTACTGGCCGCTCCACCCTTGCTGCTCCCAGAAATATCCTCCAGTTTTCCCTCTTTTCAGAATATTATCATTTTCCTCTCCCACTGGTTCACATAGTTATTACTGTTAAATAATAACTACATAGATTTTCTTGTATAGTTTGAAGAAATCAATTTATTTTATAGTCTTGCTACATTCATGTTCAATCATAGGTGGCATTTCTTTTACATGTGGGTACAAGAACTAGGCTAAAGGCAGAGAAAAATGGTTACTTTACTGCATTCATGGATAGAGAACCATATATTCTTACAATAATTCATCCTTTTGGTCTAAGCTAGTAGTTTTGTGTATAGTTCCTGGATTTGCCGCATTAGCATCACCTGGAAACTGGTTAAAAATGCAATTTGGGTTACACCAGACAACTTTCTGAATCAGAAACTAGGGGTGGAGCCGAGAAATCTGTTTTAGAAACTCTTCAGGTATTTCTTTTGCATACTAAAATTTGGGAACCACTCTAAGCCACAGAATTCCCTATGTTCCTTTATTAAGTCAGCCAACATGTTTAGGCACTGTCTATGTACTATGATCCAGAAAGAAATAATATAACAATCTGTAGCCTTAGGATGGTAATATGGTACACAAGCCAAACAGAATTTACGCAAAAAGCTATAATAGGCACTTCTCAATCTGTCTTCCCTACTTCTGGGTGTCCCCAGGTTAGCATCTGTAGGTAGGAGTGGGTGAACTATGTTAACCAATGGTGAAGAGGCTAAATTGACATATGCATTTGCAGAAAAGAATGGCTCCTGATGTGGTTGAAGACAGTGAATTTTCAGACTATGGGAGTATAAAAAGAAGACCCGTTTTACTCTATATTGAGAAAGATTAGCTAATTAAGAACATTGAAAAATGGTGGGAGAGATGGTGAGAGAACTAGGATGATCTAGTTTGAAGGGAAAATTTAAATTTTGCACTTTCTGTATAATCAGTATTATCTGTCCTTAGCTTATTGACTCAGCTGGTTAGAGTTCTAAGTCACAGACACAGTTCCCTACAGAGAATGGATAAATTATTCCTGTTCTCTGGCCACAGTCTACATCCCACCTCACAATCAAGGCATCAAATACAGATGGAATGGGGGATGGGGAAAAGATTGTGGATCATTACACATTCGTTTCTATTCCTGGGTGAATGACTAAAGGCTACTGAAGGTGGGTGGTAGCACCATGTCTGTAGGAGGTAGAATATAATAAATGGTGAATTTCTCATATTCCTTCCTAAAGCTTTTGTTGGTACAAAGTGGGGGGTTTTTTTTGTTTGTTTGTTTGTAAGGCAAATTTACTTTTTTGAAGAAAACATAATTTCTCAAGGAAAGTTAGTGATGTATTACTTGTATATGATCATTTTTATGTTATGACTTGTAAAATGTTTCATTTGGTAGAATTAGTTCACTTAATATTTATATCAGCATATAAGCTTGTAGCTGTCCTTCTATGCACATTAAATAGACGTTAAAAGATATTTTAGAAAATTGGAGGTTAACCTCTTGCATCCTTATAAGGAGACAAAAATTAAATGTCTCACTTTTAAATATAGCAGGCTGCATCCACTAGCATTAGCTAAAGATGTCTCAATGTTTCCATGCAAAACCTTGTTCTTAATTCGGCTTCAGGGATTTGTCTCAAGGTAAAACTTGAACAGTATGTCTGTCTTTCAGCAGATGGTTTTACAAAGTTTCTGAATATCGAGTTACCATAAAAGATGGACATATAGTGAAATATCTATATGCCCAGGTTTTCCCTGCATCTAATATATGAATAAGTAAGAAAAGTTTATAGCAGATGCAATAATAGTACTGAAGTCAGTAAAAAAAGAGAAAGTTTTCTTATTTTTCCCTATTATATAACACCAAGACCTTATACATGCTTCAAGGAAAAACCCGAAAGATTGCCTTTTATTTTTTTGGCAGCTGGTGTGGATGGGGAACTGAAACCTTGACCTTGGAGTTACAAGTCTGTGCTCTAACCAACTGAGCTAACCAGCCAGCAAGATTGTTTTCTTTAAAAAAATCACTTTTAAGAAAATAAAAGGGCAGTATATTCATACACACATAAATACTTCCATAAGTTGGTCTTGATCTTGGGCTACTCGCGTGGAAATATGTCATGCTTCATATATGAGGATAATGTTATTTGTCAGCTATCGTTAAAACTGCTTTTCTGGTACTGGGGTATATGGAAATCTGAATTTACAAAAATATATTTTAATAAAATAGCTGATGAATAGAAAAACTTGGTATTCTAGTTTTATTAAAAAATATTTTATTTTTCTTCATTTATTCCTTATTGAACAATTCTTCCACAATTTATTTATAGATTGAATGCCATCTCAAACAACATTTCAGTAGGCTTTATGGTAGAAAATGACGAAGTGATTATTAAGTTCAGATGGAAATTTAAAATGCCTCGAATAGTTAAAAGGGTTTGTGATTTTCTAGTCTTAAAACAACCAATAAAAGGATTTTGTTTTGTTTGTTTGAAGTAGCATAAGGCACTTAAAAAGGACCGTTTTTACATTCTTTTTTTTTTTTTTTTGGCGGCTGGCCGGTACTGGGATCTGAACCCTTGACCTTGGGTTAGACTGCACTCTAACCAACTAAGCTAACCAGCCAGCCCAAAGCATTTTGAAAGCAATAAACAGAAGGACTTAATTAAGGTATCAATATCCTCTACAGTAGGAAGGGATGGAAACTGGGAAAATAAAATGTTAATTTATCAATTTGCCAGGTAATTAAATTATCCTGCCAGTGAAAACCAGGGATTGCAATCTGAAATGTCTGTAGGAGCCAGACAGGTAATACAAATGATGAAGCAGACTGTGTAGAGAATGGAGATAATCCTTGACCTAAAGCGTTCATACCCAGTCTAAAGGAGGTAGTGGTCCTTAGCTCAGTCCACATAGTTATACAAGTTCAATATTTGCAGATCTTTTGATTGTCAAGAGAAACTCTAAATCTAGATTTTTTTTTCCAAATTCTCAAGCCATTTAATGCTAAGAATTAAGTAATTTTAAAAAAACCTGTGTTTGTCAAACAAAATATACCTGCTGGATATGATTTGCTCTGTGACCTACCAGTTTGTGACCCTTCATTTTAACCCTAATTGCATATTTGCATTTGTCTTTCTCTAGCACATAAAACACTGAAAGCCCAATGAAGATAATCATGCTACTGTAAAAAATAAATGAGGAAAAGACTCATCTCCATTCAATATTTTTTGAATATTTACTGGGAAAACTAATAAAATTTGTATTTTGGGGGTGAAGGCTTCACCAGTATCAGCATGCACACCCATTTGAATGTGAACTTGTTTCTACAGAATGGGTAAGATAGTAATGTTAATTTTACTAACCCAGCACCACTGACTCATTGGGAAAAAAAGCCTGCGTGCTCTCTCTCTTGCGCTCTCTCTCGCACTCTCTCTGTCTCTGTCTCTGTATCTGTTTCTCTCTCTCTCTCTCTCTCTCTCTCTCTCACACACACACACACACACACACACACGTGCACACACACAGATGCGCTGTGTAGCATTGCATGCATCAGTAGGAGTCACTGTATAATTGCATATCCGAAAGGGCAGGGTCCATATCATTACAGATTAAGCTTTAATATATCTTCAACCTAGTGCTGAAAGTCTAGTAAAATATGTGTAAACATTAAATAATTTAAATAATTCCAGGACTTATTAGAGCACACTATTTGAAAGTAATAGAGATCTTGCCTTTGTAATTTTAATCTTCATCTAACTTCTAACACATGTGAATACAATATGGATCATCAGTAGAAACGGGCAGTCCCTGAGCTTGTTTTATGAATTAAAGAGATGCATTGGGGAAAAGACAGAGAATAGATTTTTTTTTTTTTGTATTGGTAGTTTAGAATTGTCATCATCTCAGGTGCAGTTTTAAAGTAAGCTTTTTAAATTTAAGTATAATGATGTATATACAGAAAAGCATATACATAATTAAAGAGCCTAATGAATTTTTACAAAGTAAACACAGGGCTGTGTATTATTTTCAAAGAACCAAGCTTTAAATCTTTTGAAATGGTTTGGCAATGCATTTTGCATATTTGGTTACTTCTGAAATACACCTTTGAAAATAACATTGTCTCTAACTTGTGCAGTTTTATTTCTCGTCCCCCCCCCCTTTTTTTTGCCCCTGACCCTTTGGTTAAACGTTAGGTCACTTGTTTCGGTAAAGTGTCCATCACCTAGAGTCTTTTCATCACACAGCACCAAGGCTGTGTCTTGAGCAAATTCATCAGTGTTTCTTCTGAGTTACTCATTGGAATTACAAGATAAACATTTTCTAATATGACACTTACTTTTTCAAAAGAAGGACAAAACATTATTTAAAAAGGGATGGACATTAGTCAGTGTCTAAAAATGTATAAATAATAAAAGGTACTTTTGCCTTTTTAAAATGACAAAAGTTTTGTATTTCCAAATTAACTTTCTTGCAGAGAAGAGTAAGAAGGTGGCATATTAAAAAACCTTCATTATTAGAGTTAGAACCTATCGTAGACTTGCCTAAGCAATTTTACTATAAAGCACATATCTATAAACACATTATGTAATATCTCTTTGAATAGTTAAAGCAAGTCACATATCACAATCAAAACAATGATAAACATACACGGTAACCTAGAAACATGATTAAAAATTTCATTATCTTACATAATCCAAGCATCATTTAAGTAGGTGAGCCAAAATTATTACGTATAACTAGGTTTATTAATCCATAAATTCAGAAGGAAGTTCATTATGATCATGGTAAGAATGCTTCTGTGTTACCTGGAGTCAGTGTGTCTATTTGGAGTTTCTTTTTAATTACTTACATGAAGTTAGACTATTATGGTAAAGCTTTCGAATTGATATCGAAACATCCTCTGGATTTTCTCCAAAATCATGGTGCAAAGTAGGCTATCTATAATTATAATTGAGGGAGACAGCCCAAGTTTGGAATGTTTTCTTTCATCTTCACAGATATAATATGCATATTATAGAACTGCAGGCCATTACATCTGCAAATTGCTACTGAAAGTTTATCATGTAGTCTCAGCAAAAGATTCTAATAAAGTAGAATTTTCTCTAATTTATTTATGTACTTTGTTCTAATTAATTAAGTTCTGAATTTATTTCTAATTCAGAAAGAGTCTGATCTATTGCACTCTAAGTGCCAAGGCAAAAACTCTTCACACAATGGTCCCAAAGCAAGACACTGATAATGATGTTTTGTATATGGTCATGTGATTAGCAGAGAGTTGGAAGGATTTATTGATCCAGGCTTGCCTTTCCTATAAACACTGGATGATTTGGCCCACTCAGTAGACACTGTGTCAGGTAGTAGGGATTGAAAGATGAACTCTCACCTTTTAGAAACTCAATATCTAGCCAGTGGGACAGATACATAAATTCATTATAGTACTATGATATTGTAAATGTTGGGTGAGAAGCAGGCACAGAATACTATAGCAACAGAGATGAACCATGTGGATTATGGTTTTTAGGAGTGTACATCCCATAATAGGGAATCCAGTTAGGATACTATTGAAGTACTTTATGCAAAAGATGACGAAGTCCTAAATTGGGGCAACAGTTTGAGGGAAGGTGATGGAGTCAAGCAATATAAAGGAAGTATAAGAGACAGCATTTGGGATTGATTGGTTAAGAGGAGAAGTAGAGATGGGGGATGGGAGGGGGAGAGAGAGAGAGATGATAGATAGGTTTCTAACGTAGATGAAGGTGCTACTAATTGACACTGGCAGTACAGGAGAAAAACCACGTTTGGAGGAAAATATTGTATTGGTTGCGGTGGTGGGACATGAAGTGAAAAGTTGAAGTTGGAGTATCTGTGGTGTATCTCTGTACATCTCCATGCAGTTTAATATGAGTCTGAAACTTGATTAGAGATAAAGAGCAAGGACTCAAGGAGATACTGAAGATCTAGGAGAGTAAGACGGTAATAAATGGGTGCCCCTGGTGACAATCTAAACCTTATTATTAACCTGATCTTTCTACATCTAACATCTTAAAGTCTCCTACATCCTCTAACTCATCTCTGGATGCATTGGAGAGCTTAATATCAAATCAGCTTTGAAGCTCATGCACTTTAACATCAGCTGTGGTCTTGCCCCTCTCCTTAGTTTTAGTAGCAGTTCCTAATCATGTTGCCTTATGACTGAGTCACACTTCTATGATTACCCCAATCTGCACTCCAAGTCCTCCAGCACTTCCTTACTCCCATCAGTGATCCCAGGGACGGGAGCTGTATTTAGACCTCATGCCTGTGTCCCTGCAGCAAGACTACCTGATTCAGGGTGGCACCCTCATGCCTGGGTCTGTAGCAGTGCTTCTTGGTAGTGAACATTTGTTTATGGACCCAACAGTCACTCACACACTCCTAGGAAATAACTTTAACAGATTTTCCTTAGGTTAAATCCCCCCACCACCCCTCAGCAAGGTTGGTTACTGTGCAGCTGACCCCATGCCATTCTCCAAGAGGCTTCAGACAATCAGTACTTTACATTACCTTAATTTCCAATGATTGACTCAAAAATGGTATATGTTCCAAGCAGAGACAATGCAATGTGCTCCTCGCCGTCCCGCCCAATTCATGTGTGTGAAATATTTGTCTTCCTGCTGGGTGTGACTGAGAAAGCATGTAGCCCTGGGAGATGCTGGTGATCTGAGAATGAAGTTACCCAAAGGAAAAGATAGAGAGAGACCATGTCCTGATGATAATATTTGGGCCCAGCATTGAGCAGTTTATGAACCCAGATCCAAACCTGGACTACTCAGTTATGTTATTTTTGGCTTAAGATAATTTTTGCTACCCTTCAACTGAAAAAAACCCTTAACTGATTTATAACTTATTCACTCAAATAATTATTGAGGATGCATAACATGTCAGAAATGGGCTAGGAGTTGTGGATTTAAAGAAAAGTACATTAGAGAGGGTTCTTGCCCTCACAGAGCTCACAGTTGACTGAAGGACCATTGTTAGGTTTCCCTGATGTTGACTTTATGCTTGTTTGGACTTCTGCTGTTACTTGTTAATATATACCTCTGACTTTTGCTTGCTGGGTCTTCTGCAGAGCCTCTACCACTGAACATGCAGAGAATTTATTTTCTTGTCTGGAGAGTTTTATATTTTACAGGTATCAGCTATATAGGCCGTCTCACTTGGGTAGGTCTTGCTGACTCTTGGTATCAACTATTGCCTATCTGATCTATACCACTGCTATCTTCGGTCCATTATTTCTCATGTTTTACTTTGTGTGATGGTTTTCAAATGTCAAAAAAAAAAAAAAAAGGACTGAATAACTTTAAGAAGTCATATGGTAAGAAGGAAGGTTGGGGCCTCTTGTGAGTTAGGAAAAGGAAAAGTTAGGTGCATATTCATTTATCATATATACATTCCATCTTAGAAGCATTTCAGAGCCAGTATGATGGAAAAAGAGTGTATAACAATGATCATAAACCAACACTGAGCACATAACCATCTATTTTCTTCCTTCCTTCCCTCTCCTTTCTCCTTCCCTCCTTCCTTCCCCCTCTTCCTTCCTTTATTCACTCAAAATATATTTATTAAGTCATTTCTTGGTACTGTTTTGGAGGTTGAAGTGCAGCTTTAAACCTACAAATTTATTTCCCTTATGAAACTTGCATTCTAGTGGCACAAGGCATTGAGTTCAGAGCTTTCAAATGTAATTCCATTTAAATTACACAATTCATTTTTACCAATAAGGAAATCAAGACTAGGGGTCATGGTTATATAACTTGTCAAAGATCAGACTAAGGGCAGAGACAGGATTCTCACCTGGTGCATCTGACTTTAAGGCCCATGATTGTGGCAGAAGAAATAAATCTAAGTTAGGGATTTTTAGTGCTCAAAGTGAATAGTAGAATTACACTTAGTAGATAATACGTTTATAAAAATACAAGTTGAGTACATTCTGGAATAAACTGCTAGGAGCCATGAAAAGAATCTGGGGCAGTTTGTCTATGAGATGAAGATAAACAAACAAAAATATTTCGAAGGTGGAGGTTTTAATTTAATTAAATCCAGATGATATTCTGGCAGAATTTTTAAAGAACTATTGTTCTAACAAGAATATTTCATGTCTGCTCATGAGCAAAGAGTGAAAATGATCAATTTATGCACATTGCCTACAAACTATTTTTGTAAAATCCAGGGGAATAAATGGTATGGCAGTGCTTGAGCAAAGCCTGAGAATACTTGTTAGAAACATCAAGGAAATCTTAGGCCTCATCTTGGGATTTTTAAATTTGAAAATATAGGGTTGGAGTCTTAGAAGCTGTGTTTTTAGAAGCTTTTCTTTTTTTTTTCCTTTTTGTCTTTTTTCGTGATCGGTAATGGGATCGCAACCCTCAGTGTTGTGCCCGTACCTCAACCGGCAATGGGATCGCAACCCTCAGTGTCGCACCCGCACCACGCTCAACCAGTGAGCGGACCAGTCTCTATATGGGATCCGAACCCTCGGCGGGAGTGCCGCCGCACTCCCAAGCGCCGCACTCTACTGAGTGCGCCACTGGGCCGGCCCTTTAGAAGCTTTTCTAATGATTTTTATCCCCAGCAACCTTGCTGGATATCCTCTTGAGGACTCCTGCTGTTGATTTATAGCCACATGATATGGTTTGAATGTTTGTCCCCCCCAAAGCTCATGTTAAAGCTTATCCTCAAACTTTATTTTATGAGTGGGGCTTTTAAGAAGTGACTGGACCATGGGGGCTATGCCCTCATGGGTATAGACTGGTGGCTTTATAAGGAGTGCAGATGAACATGCTCAGCCCTTTCAACATGTGATTTCCTGCACTGCCTTGGGACTCTGCAAGGAGTTCCGACCAGGAAGAAGACCTTCATCAGATGTGCCCCCTTGACCTTGGACTTCCCAGCCTCCAAAACTATAAGACCACACTTGAAATAATTCTATCAGGTTGTTGACTGCCTTCCTTAATCAGGCATAATTTTCCCAGCCCAATTAGGCCCCACACATTGAATATATTTATATTGAAGTTTCAGTCTTGAAGCAGAGGTAAGGAAGTCTGTTGGAGCTAAGTCACAACCAGGGGTGGGTTCTGGAATGAACTTTGGTTTTCTAAACTTCTTGGTCATTGTCTGCCTGTCAATAAGCTCCAGCCATGCCACCCTAATCATCACCAAGTGGGCCTGGTCTAGATGAGTGAGTCTTTTTCCCTGGTCCGTAGTTCATATCCCAGTTTTGCAGGTAAGCCTAAACCTCAGCACTGCTGGATGGAGCCTATGCCAGCTCCCTTTCCTTGGAAAAATAGACCCTCCTACCCAAAGATTTCACTGAGATTCTGTTTCAAACTGGATGAACTCTCTCCATATATTTTCCTCACTAGGACAAAGCGTTTTCCAGTATCTGTTTACAAGAGTTGACTACTGCTTATAAGTTCCATCCCCATAACCACTGGATTTGCTACTGTACTAATCAGGACTCTTTCAGTTGCTAATGAAATTATTCAAATTATTTTGATTTAAAAAGGCAACTTACTGGCTTACGTAACTGTCAAGTAGAGTAGGTAAATTTCCAGGTATGGTGGCAGCCTACATGAGAGGCCTGTTCTTTCTAGAAAATCTGGAAGTGGGAAAAGGAGGGCTGGGTTTGGGGATGAGGCCAGCAAGATCCTGGAGGCTTGGACTATTTGAAATAGGGCCAGCCTGTTTGCTTGCAGAATCTTAAAGCAGAAGCAACTACTGGAAGCACTGTTGTGAGAACAGCTGCATTCAGGTCTGGTCCAATGCTGTGTCACTAAGGTGAAGAGAGGGAGTCTGGATTAAAGCCAAATAAAATGGAGAAGAGGAACCTGAAGAGAGAATAGGTTCCATTTAAGTAGTGGTGAGACTTGCTTGGAAATATTCCAAAGTTTTAAAGCAGGGAATCTTATTTCATTCCTGTGGCCGTGGGCAGAACACAAAATCACTTAAAAGAGGGAAAGAAGGGCTGATTCTTGGGCTTTTGGTCATCTGATATTTATGATTTGATTTCTACCCTGCTTGACATTGTTTACCTCCATATCCAGTTATTACCTGGCTTTTCTTCCAGGTTAGATCCATTTATTTAATCAACAAATTTTTACAATAACACAATGCCTATTAAGCATAGTGTTAGGTGCTGGAAATATAGCAGTGAACAAAACAAAATTGCTGCCCTCATGGAGCTTTTATTCTGGTGGAAGGAAACATGATAAATAAATAGAAGTAACCTTGGGAACAATGGCAAGTGCTATGAAGAAAAGTAGAACAGGGTACATAGGATACAGAGTGATGGGGCAGGAAAGTTTTAGGTCCATAGGTAGAGCAAGGATCTGAATTAGGCCGTGCAGAAACCTAAGGGGCAAGCTTTGCAGGCAGAGGGAACAGCATGTGCAGCAGGAGTGTGCCAGATGTGTTTGAGGCTTGCTAGGAGAGCAGTACAAAGGAGAGGAGGTTTCCAGGAGAGGAGGTCACAGGGATAGACAGAGGCCTGAAGATGAAGGTCCTTATGGGCCACAGTAAAGACTCTGGAGTAGATGATACTTGTCACTCTAATCCAGTTCTAAAATGCCAGCTCTTTCTGTTCAAGGTTCAGAGGGTTGAGAAGGAATGAATCAGAGATAGGACTTTGAGAGCTCAGGGAGTGGGTAAAACAGATGAGATAATAATGCTCAGGCTCTGGCCAAACTCACATCCTACAGTGCAACCACACCCTGCTTGGATTTCATTTCTATCTTTAAATTGGAGTTTGAGCAGAATGGGAGTGGAGGGTCAAACTTGCCTCCCTGTAAGAATTCTCTTCTGATCTCCTTCCACTCTGTGCCTGGGCAGAGAAAATGGAAGATCAGCACAAGTGGGTGTGAGATCAGAGGAAAATCATGCAGCTGATACTCTATTTAAAAGGAATTCCAGCATTCTCCCACACTCCAGAATATCAGTGGATATTTCTGCCAACACAAAGGCTGACACTACAATGCTGTAGTGAGTTGCTCCTCATTTTAATGGGAAGTAATTTGCATAACTCCAAGATGTAAAATACATCAAACAGAAGACCCTATATAGTGTGATCTCTAAACTTGTCCTTATAAGTTAGAGTAAATCTTTCTGTAAAGCACATGATACTTTACCCTGCTTAGAAAAATATTCACCATTTGCTTTAAATGATAGGGCCTGAGATTGATTTTTCTTTCTTTTATATTTTCTTCATTGAGTGGAAGTTCACTCTACAGTGCGGGGGAAAAAAACCTTCTTAAAATAAGGAAGATGTCATAAATATTCTGTATGAGAAACATCTGATATTAGAATTGGATGAAAGCAGACTATACTTAGATTTGGGGTTGGCAGAACAGAAGAATAGAATAGGATAGAATAGAATCAAATATTTTGAGAACTTAGACATTCTTTTAAATCATTCCTGATTTTTTTAATATAAGCAGATTAAGTTTGGGGAAGTTTAGCACAAGTCTGAAGTTTGTCTTCCAAACTTTACACGAAAATTTAGGTAATCTGTTCTCTCTGTTTTAACTTTTAGTTATCCCTGTTGTCAAAGATAGTCATTTTTATTATGGTTTTATTTTTGTTGATGCCCATTAATGTTATGAAGGATGATGTCTCCCTTGGGTTGGCTATAGTATTTTGGGGAGATATTTCTTTTGTATGTCTATGCCTATTTTTATGTCTATGTCTTTTTTATTTTTTTTAACTGTAATCCACAGAAAGCAATGTATTTAATATTGGGACCCAGCATACACACGCGTGCGCGCGCGCACACACACACACACACACACACACACACACACACACCCCTAAAACAAAAGTTTTCTTTCTTTCTTTTTCTTCTCTATATTTTAATTCCATTTTTTTCTCTTCTGTTTAATTAAAAATTCTCGTTCCAACCCACTGAAATGGTTTTACAACTCATTTATGAGTCTCAACTCACAGTTAAAAAGAAGACATGATTTTGAGAAAAAAAAATTATTCTGGGTTGAGAACTAAAACTTAAGTTATTAGCCATTGATGAAATCCATAACAGCTATAAAAGGAAGCTGGGGATTACTTTGGGACCATATTCCTATGCTATGGTGGTTGTTATCATAGAATGAATCTATTCTGTACCCTTGGGCTAGATGGCCAAGGATCATGAGTTTGACCACAAGTAGCATTTGTTTTCTCCTTATGTCTTTATTCTTAGTGTCACAAATTAGCTTAATTGACCTTACAGTACTAGAAAGAGTAGTCATAAGTTCTTGAAGCACTTGCTCTATACTATAAGCTATAAATATGTGCTTATAGCTTTATAATTCTAGGTTGCAGTAGCCAGAGAGAGAGGGAAATTAAGAGAGCAAAGTTCATTACTGCGTTTACACATAAGACCCAATCATCAGTCCAAAGTTCACTTTGAACTTTCAAGGAACTGTGAAGGCTTTAACCCTGTCCAATACATTAAAGTCCACATGAATCCTACAGAAATTAATGATTTTGAATGGATCTATAGCTTATATCTCTCAGAATACATAGCCATCACTTTCTTACTCTTTATTCATTAGGCAACAGCAGTGTGTTGAAACTTACAGCAGGGGACAGCTTTTGCTTTTGCCAACTCAATATCCATTAAGTCTTCCTTTGGTAAAACAGTAACTTGTATTTCCTCTTGGGTACCATCCACCTCTTACCCCTGTCAGTCTTTCAGTGTAACTCATGAGGACAGGGAACAATTTTCAGCACCATTTGCTGGCTTTTGCAGTACTTTCTTCCCCACTGCTCATTGCACTTGAACCCCAAAGCATACTCAACCTCACCCTAGGCTTCAAGGCCAATATCGAGGAGAGGCAAAAGTAACCTAAAGAGTTCTGTGATTTGGCATTGTGATTTTTGCTAGGTTGGTTTCTGACTTTGCACCTCAGTTCTAATAATGGGTCATCCACCTTGGTACCTGGAGCCTGAGTAACTTGTCTCTTAGTTCCTGAAAATGTGACATTTTGCCTTACTCTTATTTGGTACTAGAGACTTAGACTATGACTGCATAAATAGTCTGACTTCACTGGTGCTACTGACTTGATTTACTGGGCCTCGTTGCATTTCTGTAAGTTCCCGGGGGGACTGGACTATAGTCATTAGGCATCTATGATTAAGAGTGTTCCTGTTTCCTTGTAGAGGGCATCTGAGGGACCACTTTTCTAAGTTACCTCCTATTATTTGTTGCAATGTTCCGGGTACCTCTCACTGTTCCTTCTCCCAGTATCTGTGGCTGAGTCAGATTTGAATGTCTGTCCCACTCTCATAGATAAATCTATGAGAGCCTAGCCCCCCTCTGCCATTTTTTCCTTGCTATTAACTGGAACATATGTGGTAGGAGCTCAAGATATATGAACTAAGTTTTTGTTACCTTTTCCCATGTTCAACATAGTATCTTGTTCAGGAAATAGTTGCTGAATAAGCATATGCCTTTGAAATTAATAACAGTTTTCATACTTGTTATTTTGCTTGAAGGGTCAGACTGATTCACAAAATGAAAACATGTACCTTGATAACTGTTTTAAGTGAGAAAAACTTGGGAAGAGTGAGTCTACTTCAAAATTTATTATGAAATAAAGTGTCAAAAGTCCATGTTCAGAAGGATGTTTATTTAACTGCAACATTCAAATGGTTTTATTTTGGTGCTAACAACTTTTGGGTGTGTTCCATGTAACCTTATATAGATTTTAAAAATGTATTTTTAATTATGCTATATGAAACTGTTTCATAGAGATCACAAAGTGATAAGGAAAGAAAGAGTGAAATAGAGAAAGGAAGAAAACAGAAAGAAGGAAACAGGGAGGGAGGGAGGGAGGAGGAAGGAAAGAAAGAAGGAAGAAAGAAAAGACAGGAAACATTGGGTTTCTCTATAGTTCTCTGATGAGTTCTCTACCCAGAAATCCTGCACTCTGTTGTGTTCATTTGGAAACTTTATTTTGAAGGAATTAGAAATTGGGTTTAACAACATTATTATGTGTGTGATTTCAATTGGCAAAAAAACGGAAAAAAAAAAAAGATTGTTTTGCTTCCTAAGGAAATGCATTAGATTTGGAGTATAATGACTGAAAGTACATTATGTTGGTAAATTAAATGTAATTTAACTAATAAAAACATACTGGTTACATTTCCCTGAAAATGCACATCGGATTCAAAAGTTCTCTAAAGGACACTTTGTGGATTTGGATATACAGTATTGGGACCTTCTTACTGCTAAGCTTATCAACCTTGCATAGGGATGTTTTCTCCTGTGTCTGGGTCTTAGAGTAGCAAAATAGAAGATTTAGCTGCAAGAGGATAAATGCAGTAGAAAAACATTAGTGTAGCAGGATAGAATGCAGGACAAAATACTGCTACAGTTGCTTTAAAAGCAGCATCATGGGCTCTTCGCATTTTTGCCAATTCCGCTTAGGCACCAGAATATTAAAAGTAGCTTTCAAAGAGCTCTCTGTCTCAGCAAAAGCCAGATATGCAAACAAATAATTAGGATATAATGTAATGGCAAATCACAGTGGAATGAGAGTCAAACTGTCTCTCTGGGTAAGTGAGTCATGAAGGCTTCAACAATATAAATGATTTTTGAACTAGGTCTCAAAGGGTGATAAGAATGTGCAGATGGAGAGGAAAAGAAAGGCATTGTAGGGCAAGGAATCGCTAGAGCAAAAGCAATGATAATGAGCTGTGAAAGTTCAGGGCATGTGAAGGAAATAGTGAATAGCCCAGTGCAGCTTTAGGAACACTTCCTATTGAGAAAGGGGTTCCCGGCATATATGGTGGCTAGAAACATGGCTTGGAACCAAATGACAAAGAACTTCATATATAGGTTAGAGGATTTTGGACCGGATCTTAGGAGTCATCACGGGTTTTTTTTTTTTTCCCCTTAATTTAACCAAAAAGTTTAATATGAAGAATGTATATGACCTGATTTTTGCATCATTAGAGAACAGGCCCTTTGTAGAGGGGACA
This sequence comes from Galeopterus variegatus, assembly GCF_000696425.1. Lineage (NCBI taxonomy): Eukaryota > Metazoa > Chordata > Mammalia > Dermoptera > Cynocephalidae > Galeopterus > Galeopterus variegatus. Next base: position 787,854 of record NW_007726357.1, read on the forward strand.
TGTGGGAGTCATCGACTTTTTTGCTGAACACAGCCATTATTTATACAGTTAGAAGCCTTTCCAAGGCTTCTAACATGGTGATACTATTTCCTTGTATTGCCACCATTCCTATATTGTTCTATTGACCACTAGTTGTGATCTCCACCCATTCACCTATCTCAAGGTTCATAAAGGGATAGAATACCCATATTATTCCTTGGACACGTCTGCCACTGTTTAATTTCAATGATAACTTCTTTTCCATAATTTTTTTCTACTTGGAAGAGTGAGCTTTGCTCATGGTGTCTACTCAGCAGGCACAGAGCTGCCTTGAAATGGAATTTGCAACCTCCCCCATGCTCCCACTGTATCATCAAAGGATTTTAAATTGCTGCCCTCTAGGTCATTGCCACTTCTCACTCATGCTGTCTAACCTCAGCTCAGCAATCAATTATATGCCCCTTTTATCTCCCACTACCACTCCTCCCAAACTTTCACAGCTTCCTTAAGACACCACCAATTGCCAACATCTTCTTCCATCCTTCTTTGAAGTAACTGATGATTACCTTTGCTTTCTAGACTGTATATGATTCTGGGAACACCCAAAGTTTTTATTTTTCTAACCAGGAAATTAATACTCCTCTCCTGGTAATCCATGGCTTTTGCAGCCTTGGACAAATGAGCTCCATGTCAACTCAGGCAAGACCTGCACCTGTATCAGAGAGTAGACTATTCATGTTTTAACAAGTATTTATTGAGAACCTATTATGTAAGTGATATCTTAGGCACTGGGGAGATAATAAAGAATAAAACAAAAAAGACATCTGTCCCCCCCTGGGAGCTTATGTCCTATAATAGGTGTTGACAAACTATAGTCTGTGGGTCAAGTATGGCCCACCATCTGTTTTTAGTTAGTTAGTTAGTTTGTTTTTTTGTTTTGGCAGCTGGCTGTAAGAGGATCTGAACCCCTAACTTTGGTGTTATCAGCACTATGCTCCACCATCTGTTTTTGAATATATAGTTTTATTGAAACACAGCCACGTTCATCCATTTGTGTATTGCCTATGGCTGCTTTTATGCTATAAGGGCAGAGTTATATAGTGGCAACAGAGATGTGTGGCCTGAAAAGCCCAAAATGCTTACTATTTGACCATTTACAGAAAAATTTTCCTGATCTCTGGTCCAGAACCATGCTTCTTGAACATCTGTAATAAAAGATTAGTTAAAATAATTTAAAAAGAAATCCATCACATACAGATACTTTTGTAGGTTATAATACAAATGAGTTACTAGAAAGACAAAATAAAAATATCAAATATGCAAAATACAAGCCCAAATTACCATATCAAGTTGCTTTAAAAGTTTCTAAATACTTAATCTTAGTTTCTGCATTTATCTCCTGGATGAGTAATAGATAGTTTGCAGACCAGCACTGGTTGGTAGATCACACTTTGAGTCGTGCTAACCTAGAAGGGAAGACAGAAATCAAGCAAATAATAACATAAATAATCATTGCAGATTTAATTTTACTAACAACTGTGATTAAAATTACAAAATAATGTGAGACTTAGTTTCAGGGGATACCAAGACAGGATTTTCTGAAGAGATTAACTCGGAGGTGAAATTAAAGAGTGAATGTTAATTAATGAGACAAAAAGTCTATTTTTGCAGGAGTCTGTTGATGGTAAGAGAGCATCCACAGAAATGGAACTACATGTGCAGAAGCCCAAGGTGGGAAGGAAGTTACTATGTGTCTGGAACTGTGTTAAACACTTTATGCATATTTTTCATTTAATCCCCTCCACAATGCACTAAAGTTATTTATTTATTTATTTTTTGTCTTTTTCTTTTTTTCGTGTCCAGCAACAGGATCGCAACCCTCGGTGCTGCGCCCACACCTCGCTCAGCCAGTGAGCGGGAACCGGTCTGTATGTGGGATCCGAACCCTCGGTGGGAGCGCCGCCGTGCTCCCAAGCGGCGCACTGTAGCAGTGCGCCACCGGGCTGGCCCCCACTAAAGTTATTAACATCTTCAGTTAGGCAACTCATTAACTTTTATCATCTATTTTAGAGATGAGAAGCCTGAGGTATAGAGATGTGAAATAACTTATGCAAAATCACTTAGCTAGCTAGTAAGGGGTAGAGTTGGAATTGGATTCCAGGACTATTTGATACCATAGTCTGTCCTTTTACTTATTGCACTCTACTATCATCTTTAATCCTAATAACCCATAATTTCAACCCTGGAGGCATTTGCCTCCAGTTCCCAGCAATCTTAAAGAACCACCTTAATTTTACTCTCTTCCTTGGCAAGGCTAGGATATATAATTAACTTTATCACATTTCCATCCATTTCCACTGAGTAAATGAGTGGAGAACCAGAATATTAAATACAGGCTAGTATTAGGCACCATAGCCATTTGCAGTACCTCACAGAAGGAGAGGTATATGGCTTTATCAGAGTTAGATTCATCTGGGATTAATAGGAACCCCAAATAACAGTTGCTTCAAGACTCAAACTCGTTGCTCTGTCATGTAGAATTTTGCATGCAGATAGGTAATCCAGAACTCTATCCCATTAAGTCATCAAGTCTACAGGGTCCTTCTATCTTGTGTTCTGGAATCCATACATAGCAAGCCATCTCATGATCCAAGATGGCTGCTTTGGCTCTGTGTTAGTTTCCTGGGGCTGCCATAATAAAGTACCATAAAGTGGATGATTTAGAACAACAGAAATTGGGCCGGCCCGGTGGCGCACTGGATAAGTGCGCCGCTTGGGAAGCGCGGCGGCGCTCCCGCCCGAGGGTTCGGATCCCACATACAGACCGGTTACCGCTCACTGGCTGAGCGAGGTGCGGGAGCAACGCTGAGGGTTGCGATCCCGTTGCCGGACATGGAAAAAGACAAAAGACAAAAAAAAAAAAAAAAAAAAAAAAAAAGAACAACAGAAATTTATTGTCTTACAGTTCTGGAGGATGAAAGTCCAAAATCAAGGTGTCAGCGTGGTCTCGCTGTCTCTGATGGAGGTGGGGGAGAATGCTTCCTTGCGTCTGCTAGCTTTTGCTGCTTGTTGGCATTCCTTGGTGCTTCCTGGCTTGTAGACACATCACTCTGAACTCTGCCTCTGTCACCACATGACCATTTTCTCCATGTATTTCTCTACATCATCTTCCCTCTGTGCCTGTTTCTTTGTCTTTATATGACATTCTCCCCATATGTGTGCTTAAGTTTTCCTCTTCTTATATTTCTAATTATGCTGTATTAAAGCCCACCCCAATGACTTCATCTTAACTTGGTTAAATCTTTAAAGACCATATTTCCCTATTTCCTCACGCGTACCGGAGGTTAGGACTTCAGCATATCTTTTTTGGGAGGAGGTTAAAACAATTTAACCCATATTAGGTTCCAGCATTCTTGTTTACATTCCAACCTGCAAAAGTAGTAATGGAAGAAGGAGATCATGCCTCTTTACTTTAAGGACACTTTCTATATGGTGTACAAAAAGTTCTGCTTACTCTGGTCATACTTAGGTGCGAGGGAGATTGGCCAGCTTTATGCCCAGTTAAATTTGAGGTTCTGTTACTAAGGAAGAAGAAATGCATTGGTATTGGGTGACAGCAAGCAATATCTGCTGTGTGGTTTAAAATTGCTCTTTAAACCAGATACATTTATTAGTTTCTCTGTTCTATTTGATTGCAATGTTTGACATTCTCACAGAAAGCTATATAGTTGCCATATCACCTGTTTTAGGCTGGGATAAAGGTATAGGCCTTCCTGGAAGTTATCTAACAGGCCACTACCATAGTATAGTGGGGGAAATATTATAATTGGAATCAGATTGTGGTTGTGTAACTTACTAATGTGATCTTGAGCCAGTCAGTAAACTTATCTAAGTCCCAATTTCCTCATTGATAATTTGGGGATAATATTATCTACCTCATATGATTGTTGTATGGCTTAACTAGAATAGTATGTGAAAGTTCCTGGCACAAATAAGGTACTTTATAGCTGTTTGTTAGACACAAATCTAGGAAGGGGGAGAAGGAGAGAAAGAAAAAAGGAAGGGTCTAGAGAAAGAATGGCTTTCTGAATATCACTAATTCAAAGAAAAGCTCAAGGAAAATAAGTATTTTCTTCAGTGTCTTTTAAAGCAAGTCATGGTTCTTTTGAGAAAATATTTATCTATTTACTCTCAGCAGTTCTTCTGATGTGATATGTAGCCATCCCATGCAGTTTAAATTATTTTTTGAGGGGTAATTCTCAGCCAGTCTAGTAAGAAAACTAGTGACAGCTATTGCTATTGCAATGAACTTAGAGGAGTAGTCCAAAAGACTCCTTTGGCATAGTATAGGTAATGTATACAGCTTTTGGGACACACATTGTAACAAATAGTCAGTCTGCTATTTGTCCCCTGATATCCAATCTCCATACCCCAAGTCTTTTCCATGTGGTCACATTTTTATCTGTGGTACATGGCCACCTGACCAAATGACATTTCTCAGCCTTCCTTACAGCTAGATGTGGCTATATGATCAAGCACTGGCCAATGGATAGGAGCATAAATAATGTGTACATCTTCTGGTCATGTCCTTTAAAGAAAGAGGTATATCTTTCCCCACGTTTCTTTTCTCCTTCTGCTACCTGGGATGTGGATGTGATGCTGAGCCTTTTTTGATAAGGGCACTACTTAGGACAGCAGAGCAACAAGATAACAGGAGCCTGGGTCCCCAATGTCATGGAGCTTCTATATCAGCCCAGTTCTGCTTAAACTTGGATTGTTATATGAAAAGAAACTATTTTGTTTAAACCACTGTTATTCTGGGTTTTATTATAGCAAATGAACCTGTATCCTAAAAAGTATAGATTTTGGAAACTAAAAGTAGGCATTGGTTGAGTGGTCAGATACAAGAATGCAAGTATTACCATCTAGAAAGCTGTCTAGCATTATTACTCAGTGGAAAAATATTTGGAAAGCAGACCAAATGCTATGGAGGACATAGCTTTAAGATAAAAGGTTAAAAAAGAAATGAGGATGTTCAAATGTATTGGTTGCTTTTTTACTTCTTTCAGTAAAGTTCACACCACAGATGGATCGAGTTTATTTGTGAAGATAGAAGAGAATACAGCTTTTCTAAGAGAAGTTCTCCCCAATGGCCAGCAGTCTAAGTTGACCAATCACAGAGTAATTTAGGGCCTCCAGAGGGTTGAAAGAACCAGCTATTTCTGCAGGCCACATTAAAGTAATGGCAAGAGATGACTATGAGCAGTACGCATGGCAAGAAGACAGTTTTAGCTCCTCATTAATCTTTACCAATTCCCTCCCAAGCAAGTCCAAGTAAAATTAACAATGTTATCAAATAGACATCACTCAGTGTTCAATAAAAGCATCTTTAGAGAATTTTAAGTTTTTGATTTCTTACTACACAAATGTAGCCTTAAGTAAATTAATGTAGCCCAAAGATCTTTAAACCAAGGTATGCACATCTCAGGGTTACAAGATTTCCAAGGGGGTACTTGGACATGTATAACTTTAAGGGGCTTCATATTAAACTTTGTTTTTGTTTTTAAAGTTTCAATCTTTTATTTTTAATTTACACTTATTAACTTATTAAAATTTCATGTTTATTCTTTCTAAAAATTGATCTACCTGAGAATTTCCCCATAGTCAAGAGTCATTGTACTTCTCATTTTCTGGCTTTTCCCCACAATTCCCTTCTCCCACTTGATTACAAAAGGCCTGTTACCTCTCTCCCATCTCCAATCTTGCCATACTGCAAATGTGCAATACTTTATGATGTTTGCAATAATTTATGACTAATACTAATGATAACCAGATGACTTTGAATGAAACAGACCATTGTGGTCTTAGGGAAAAACATTTAATTTCAATTTATATGCATAGTTTTATTGCAAAGAAATATGATTGAGGTGATCAATATGAGGCTAAAAGCACAAAATATATTACATTAATATACAATTCTGTGAGGGAAGTGAAAAGGAAATATGAATTTAAGGAGCAAAAGGAACTGTTAAAGAAAAACTTGCTCACATTTAAAAAATGAATGATGGTGATGTCAAAGTACTATATTATTTACCTTCTTTCTTATACATTTAAAAGAGTGACATACCCATTTTATTTTTAAAATGTTAAAGTATACAACATGTTGGAATTGCATCTTTTGCTACTATTTAAACTTGTGAAGAAAAAATTTATTTAGATTTTGAAATGTTTGAGGGGCTTCATAGTATTTAAATGTTCTTTAACTGTATACCCAAGTAAAAATGTTTTAAGACATTTCTATTCCCCTTTGCAACTAGACTGTTTCCCATAGGCCCCTCCTGTACATAGAATTGTGGAGCCTCTGTTGCTTCTGAGCAAATATTGTAATGCCTTTGTTTAGAATTGCTGATGACTTCTGGATGGTTGTGTATTATCTAAGGAGTCAAATGAAATCAGTACAAGTTTTGTCTGCATAAAGTGTAGAGGAGTAAGCTTCAGTCTTGGATATAATGGATGGGCCCTTCAGTTTCAGTATAAACGGTAACATTAGGTTATTTGAGGTGAAGAAACATACACGGAAACAGTAACACTGTATGCCTTTCCTCTTTCTTTTTTTTTTGATGAGATCTTCCTTTTATTTCAGAAAAGGTTGTAAATATACTTTCTCATTCCTTCCATATTTGATACTGTCACATGGTGAAACAATGTTACTCTACGTGCTTTTCTTGTATCCAAAGCAAATACCAGTTTCCAGTCTTTTGTATTTTTTCAAATAGGGCTGTTAGTGTTCCCAATTATGAACTGTATTCATTCTGCTATAGCTAGAAGGCTTGGCAAGTATTTTCTAATGAAACATTGTATACCTTATTAGGTTTGTTACTTTTTTTTTTTTTAAGAAAGGATATTTGGAAGAACAAGTCAATGGAATGTTTTAAAAACACTTTAGTTTGATTTTCTAATAAGGGAAAACGTATTAGACCTGTATTAGCACACTGATCACTTCTTAAAATACATAAAGATGTGCACTGAGTATCATGTTAATAAAACTTTAATTCTTCTTTAACAAAAACTTCATCTCTATTATAGTTCATATTAATTATTCCTATTAAAGCCAAATGTGCAAAAGACTAGCAAAGTATGATATAATTTGTCTTCTAACTGGAATATATTGATTTTCCATATTTTTTTTAGAACCAATCTTTCCTGTTGAAATAAGGAGAATAAAACTTGCACTTATTTTACCTGTGAAGTTGGAAATTCAGTACAGAATTTACCTAGCCAAATTTCTCTGGAGACTTCCAATTCTACCACAGTGATGTCTCCTTCCCCTAACAGACTTATTTCTATGAAAAGACACACTTCCAAAGTACTCAATTGATTGGACTAGGGATTGGAGCCCTCTTTTCCTCCCAACATGAGCTGAGTCGATCAGACTCTCTCCCAGGAATTTAGAGTCAGGGTTGAAAGACTGAAGTTTGTTCTCTACCTGTTATTGAGCCTATTGCTTTTTACCCTGGAGCTGAGGACACAGCCTGCTTTTGTGAAAGAAGAGCTGGCTTATCCCTAACGTTAATGGGACCAGGAGCAACAGTACAAATGATGGGTCTTGTAATACGTGTTTAAATATTTGAAAGGTATAAATTAAGAAAAAATACAAATAAATAATACGTTTTCTATTTTTCTCTCTTGACAAATATACTTTATAATAACCTGGGATGTGAGGTTTGAAAATGTAAAACTCTGAGAATCCTCAGAATTCTACAATGAAATGTGACTTCTTGGAGAGAGATGGTATGTGGCCTTTTTCCTTTTCCATCAAGTACCGCTAAAGGTCCCACATTGCATGTACATGGATACCCCAGGATTCCATCCAAGAACCGTCCACAATCCCCGCATACAGCTACACCTTGACCATACTTTGAGAGCAAAGGGGCAGACCTATAAAACAGTCTGCTCTTGGGAGGACAAATCCAGGGAAGAGGCCAGTGTTGGCCCTGGAAACAAAGCCAGGCATACTGAGGACAGCATTCTAAGTCCTCCAGTGCCCAGTCCATGTTCTGGAAGGGGCCATGTGAGCTCTGCAAGGGCACATCTTCTTAACCCCATGGACTCCTTGCCACATGGACAAGACAGTGGTTCTCTAAAGGCCCTCTTTCTGTTTCCTCTTCTGTTTTCCTTCTCTTCCATTTTCCTGCTCTAGTTTTGTTTTTTTAAGACATCACGGTATTCTTATAAAACATTTCAACATTTCTCTTAAGCTAGTTGGATGTGGCTTATACTAGTTATAATCAATGAGACGTAACTAAGAAAATCAGGACATCCAAGTAGGAGACTTTGAGGTACCAATCCAATTAAAATTTGATTACCGAATTTATACATTTATGATGCTTTTAGTGTACAGAGTAATTTCACATTCACTTCATAATCCCCTGCGAGGTAAAAAATCTATTCCCATTTTTCAGATATAGAAATGAAAGCTCAACTAACTTGTGTAAACTTCCAAACAAGATTCCCTTGCAGTGATGAAAGGGAACGTGGGTCTATTGCTCTCTAGACATTGATGTGTATGAGAAAGTATATCAGTAGTTGCCAGCAGTGAGGTCAGGAGGACATTCTTCTCACAGAAACTATTAGAAACAAAGTAAAATACACCAAAACATCATTTGTATTTGTTTTAAAGCAAATATGATCCTTTTGAAGTTTTCTCTGAAGAAAGTACAAATAGCAAGAATAAGAGAATTCAATTGGTAATGTCCTTTTATTTGGTGACCTGTACCAGATGCTAAGCCAAAAGTGCACTTGCTAAGTGTGAATGTGCAAGATGTAAGTTGGAATGGAGAAGGCAAGCAAGTGTTAAATCTCTAACAGGTATACAGAGATTCCTCATAATTTTAGGAATCCAGAAATACCTCGTACTACCTCTAGTTACAGAATGAAAATGAAGATGTGGCGTATGGGCAGGGAACTTTTCTTTGGTTTTTGCAGTCTGTCTCCCTAAAAATAGAGTTTGGGCAGGTGCACAGAGAATAAGTCTGCTGGAAGTTAATTCACAGCCCTCTTGGGTAGCCCGAAGAATGGTGGTGCTGTTGCTGGTGGTGATGGTGGTGGAGGTGTGTGTGTGTGTGTGTGTGACTCAAGCCAACTAATATACCAGAGTTGTTGTAGAAAAGGAGAGAACCCAGAAGAATAAGCACATTGATTTATAATGATGCCTGGATACAGACTAAGGGAGGTGGGACTTTAAGAGCTTTTCCTAATGAATGGAGAAGGGGGGATAGGATTAGTGTTTGAATTCCCTTAAGTCAGAGCCTAAAGAATAAAAATTCAGTAGGAATCATGGCATCACAGGACTGGCTATTGATGAAATAACAAATAGCATCTCAGGGGTTCCTTAAGTGAGGGTTCAAAAGCCAGCTTTGTGCTGGTAGGGAATGGGGGCTAAGAGGTGATGGAGGAAGGATCTGATAAACAGGCTTTGCTTACTCTGGGAACTGGAGATGAGTGTATTGAAGGAGGGAATCATACCTCTGTAATTTAAATAATTCTCTTTACTTTGGGAGGAAGGGAAAGGAAAGATCAGACTCACATATATCAGTGGTACTCAACAAAGTAGCTATCACTTATGTTTAAGTGTATGCTAGTAGCAGGGTTGTTACTTCTCATAAACTTAGGGATTCGTATGTACTTTTGGTGCTATCCTTTGATCTACTTGGAGATGATAATGGTAGGAACCCATTGTAGGTTGCTTATATCAGCATTTAATCCATTTCAGACCTTAACTAAAGGCTTTTCAGGGTTCCTAGCCTTAACTTCATGGGTATGTGTTTCTAAATCCCATTCCCAATGGAAATCATCATGTCAAAGAGATGCCTATACCCCATGTATATCACAGCTCTGTTTACAATAGCCAATAGTTGGAACCAACCTAAATTTCCATTGTCAGATGACTGGATAAGGAAAATGTGGTGTGTGTGTGCATATATATATATATATATATGCACACACAAAATGGAATACTACTCTGCTATGAAAAAGAATGAAATACTGCCATTCACAACATAGATGAACTTAGAGAAAATCATGTTAAATGAAATAAGCCAGGCACAGGCACAGAAAGAGAAATACCTCATGTCTTCACTCACAAGTGAGATCTAAAAAATAAACAAATAAATAAAAAGAAAGAAAAATAGAAAGATACAATAATCACAATAATACATTGAATACTCAAAAGGAGAGAACAGAACTGAAGTTGCTAGAGGTTAGAAAAGGGGAGGGGGAGGATGGTAAGGGAGGAATTGGTAAAGGACCATGAAAAACAATTACATTGTATATTGTTGAATATAGTAATTACCCTGGTTTGAGCATCACATATTGCACACAGGTAATGATATTCAACTCTGTACCCCACAGATATGTACAATAAACTATGTTACAATAATAAAAAAATCCCATTCCCTACAACTTTTCTGCACTATCATCCCTCTCATTCTACGTAGGTCTCTAGACATTTGAAATAACACCAATCGAGGTGTGACTCTTGGACATTTCAGTACAGAAGCAAGAATACTCTCAAGTGAGTCATTACTCTTTTCCATTCTATAACCATTCAACAATTTCTCATTCTTCAAGGCTGCAATAAGGTGCTGATTTAAAGGCCAAGTCAGTAATTATGTCTTTTGCTTGGCTTTATTCATTTTTTAAATTATCCCTATTAGAACGTATATTAGAAATTTGGAGATAAATTTCTTTTGCTTGTCAATTTTTCAAATTAGCTTGTTAGTTAATTAATAACCAAAATGAATGCAATTTTAAAAAATATTTAAGAAGGTGAAAATTATCAAAGCCATTTATGAAGTTCCCTATTGTATATGACCCATACTAAATTAGTATGTAAAGAGAACCACATAGACCTTGTTTCTTATTTTACAAGGCTGTAATCACAGATGGAACTATAAGAACTTTTTGCTTTTTATAAATTAATAAAACTATTGTTATTCCTTTGTAAAATATGACAATGCTAGAGAATGTGGGCTTTGAAAAAAAAGTTCTTTAATCTAGTAAAAAGACACTGAGATTTCAGGACTTTGTTTGATGATGAAAACAGAATCATAGAATGTTGCATGGGTATAAGTATGTGTGTGTACTGAGCTCTCTAGTCATACTTTGTACACCTTATACAGGTACTACCCATATCCTCTAATAATAACAATCAACATTAATTGAGTGCTTATTGTGTGTTGGGTAGAATTCTAACTACTTTAATTATATTATCTCATTTAATTTATACAACACAATGAGTTAGGTGTTATTTTTCCCAATTTACAGATGAGGAAACTGAGGCTCAGAAGAATTAAGTACTTTGACCAAGATTACATAGTTAGTGATAATCAATTGCTAGGTTTCTCATACCTTCAGACAGAGGTCAGGCCAACTTCAAAAGTGTCAATGTAACACAGTCCAACTATCAAATATAAACATACAGCTTCTGCATCCAGAGGCAATATCTTAGGGTCATTTTCCCCCAGATCTTGCCATGGCTTTCTTCAGTGTTTCCTCTTCAGCATTTTGGTACTGTCCCCCTGGGTCAGTATTGTTCCTCACCATCTGGTACAACATGGCCTCAATCTGTTTCTCATATTGTGCTCTGTTGCCCACTTGTAGCAGATTCTCCTGGGGTGTTTGGGGTCTACCACAAATCTACTGAATCTCAGTCTCTAGAAGTGAGATCTGGGAATCTACATTTCTATTAAGTCATTTCAAATGATTCCTATGTGCCCAAAACATTGAGAACCATCAAGTAGGTGTTAAAATTTCCCACACCTAACTTATCCTAGACAATACTGAAAAGTAAGGGGTAGGAATGGAGAGAAGAGGATGAACAGGGGGGCTATATCACAAATTTGACATACATATTTATGTACATAAACACCCCAGATATCTCGTGTTCATTTTATAATACCCTTAGTAATCTGGAACTCAGCTTTAAATTCAGAAGTAAATTAGAAGCTCAACAACAACAAACCAAAAAAAGTTTCCCCAATTGGGAAGAAAGCTATTGTTAGTGAGCCCAGATACTTTTTAAAATAAAGGTCTGAAGCCACCCTAAGAACAGAACCTATTATTTTAGAATTGTTATAAAATTCTATTTAAAAAATTTCAGTAACTAGGCTATCTTTTGTTCTCTGTTAACCTTTAGCCCTTTGCATGTTTACAGTGAAACAGATAGAAAGAAGTTAAGAAGAAGGTTACCTGAAGAAGAATCCCTGGGCAGAGAAAGTGGGTAGAAGCAGATATACATGTGTCTGGTTTCATGGGGGGGGGGGGGGAAGTTATAAAATTCTATTTAAAAAATTTCAGTAACTAGGCTATCTTTTGTTCTCTGTTAACCTTTAGCCCTTTGCATGTTTACAGTGAAACAGATAGAAAGAAGTTAAGAAGAAGGTTACCTGAAGAAGAATCCCTGGGCAGAGAAAGTGGGTAGAAGCAGATATACATGTGTCTGGTTTCGGGGGGGGGGGGGGAAGAACACATCCTACTTGCCTCTGTAATTCGTGAAGGAATCACTATATAACATACAAAAATGGTTTCTTAAAATAATGGTCCCAAGCCTCAACTGCTCTTAGGTTAAAACTTTGGAGCTAACCAGCCAGCCTCTTTATTCTTTTTGATGTTTAAATTGCCCTATCTTTGGTTAGTGGGAGCTTCCTCAAGCATCCTCTTGTGTCCTTTGGACATGGCCTGATCACCCTTTATTAATTTTTTTGTTTTCTGGCATAACAAGATATCCCAGACCCATATTATACATTTCCTGCTTCAGATGTGGAACCAATCATTCCTTAAAGGAGTTCTGGTTCCTTTTAGTGGTAAAAAATACCTAGAGACCAAGTACTAGGATGAAATGGCTTCTAGGCCTTTTTGGTGGACAGAAATAGGAAACGTGTTTTAAAAATTAAAAAAAAAAATCATTACCTAAAAGTGTCACATAATTTTACGTAAACAATTTTGCTTTCTACAGAAAGGCTGCTTCTCATCAAATAGTGGCAAGCATTAAAATCTTGATTTTAATAGAATAATAGTAAAAATGTCCCAGCTGATTTCATTGAAGGCAAAATATCGGTACATGTCTCTTGCACACAGTAATGGGAATGTACAAGTATCTCATTATCAAAGAAACACAAACTAAATTATTTTTAGGTATGGACAGCAGCCAATTATAATATATTTTGTCAATTGAAGCTGATAACTGATGAATACAGTGATTTTCTTAAACATAAGCTGCCTTTTTCTCATTCCCTCCAATTGACTTCTTGGAATTTATCACAGAAGAATGATGTCTTGAGCTTCCCATCAGTTCCTTAATTATGATAAAGCACATTTTCAGAAGTAGAAAATGCTACCTCACATACTATCTTTGTATACCCATTCTGCCCGTGGCAAGGTTTTTCCCTTCTTCAGTAATTACAACTTCTTCTTCTTTTTTTTTTATCTTTTTAAGTTTATTTATTAATTATTATTATTATTTTTTACATTCTATGATGTTGTTGTGGAGCAGTTGGGGGGGACAGAGAGAGCGGAGAGGGGAAGGAAATAGGGTAGGAGAAGGAGGAAGGAGTGGGGCTGGGATTGAGTCCTGTGTCACCCCCTTCATTCCTGCAGGGGAGACCAGGGGGCTTCCAGCAGTGGCTTGGTCATTGCTGGGCTGGGTGCAGAAGTTAGGGGGGTGTGGCTGAAGCTCTTGCCCCCCACTGCCCCAGCTCAGGAGAGCCTGAAGAGCTTCCTACAGTGGCTCAGTGGTCATTGCTGGCCTGATTGCTGGTGTTGAGGGCGTGGTGAGGCCCTCAACCCCCCACCCTTGGGACTGGTTGCAGGTGTCAGGGGGCATGGCAGAGACCCCTACCCCGCCCCCTATCCTGGGTTGGTAGCCCAGGGGACTTCCGTTCCTTCTAGGTTTTGTAGGTGAGAACTTTGCTAGTTAATATCAAACTTTGTCTCTGGTCTGTGGGTATTTTGTTTTTCCTTTCAGTTCTGCTTGGATTATTTGCTGTTCCCACCATTTAAACTCTGCACTGGAACTAATATGTCATCCTTTGCTTACTTCTAAAATGGGGGAACTTCCTGTGGGGACAAGCACTTGAGCTCTGTGGTTGAGCTAAATTATTGCTTTACTTCTGATTCCCTGGGGATGGCTTTTTGTGCAGCTCAGATTTTAATGGTTGACTTTACAGGTACTTCTGAGTTTCAAGAGATCCAGTACGCCTGGGTTGTGTAGAAACTCTGGTCTGGGCCAGAGTCTTTTCATCAAACTGCACCCCCTGCAGTTCTATATTCCTGACCAGTCTCCACTGAGTGGTCCTACACTCTGATGGGGGGCAGATCATCTGTCTGTGCTGTGCCCCATTGTTCTCCCAGTGGGCCTGTCTCCCTGGCTGCCTGTGCTCCAAACACTTCACATGGGACAGGCCATGTGCTGGTCCCTTGCGGTGACTCACTGGACTGTGAGTGGCTCCTTTTTTTTCAGTTGTTGCGGCTCCTTGCTCCTATGTGGTTCCACGGGAACGCTGTTAGTGGTCTTGCTTGCCTAGGGGCCACCACGGCCCTCTTCTCCCCTGTCACCTCCAAGCATCTTCATCCGAAGTGCACAGCTGTGGCTTTTGCCAGCTCCTGCTTGGTGTGCTTAGCAGCTCAAGCCTGGAAGTGGGCAGGGCTCAAAATGGTTGGAGTATTCTTTCTTTCTCTCATCATGGCTTCTCCTGCCTTCATGCACTCTGTAGGTCTCTCCTCTTCCCCTGAGCTCTAGTGGCCCCAGCTTGACTGTTGCTTTTTAATAGTTGTAAATTGGTTGATTTGTGGGAGAGAGTGATGCTGGAGACTGTCTATTCCACTATCTTGACTGGAAGCCCAATTACAGTGATTATAACTTCTGCTGTGGTTAATAAAGAAGCCACACCAGCAACAACTATTAAAGATTTTCTTAAAATCATAATTGGACAGTGATTCTTTTTCTACTTTATTCATAGAATCCCCAAGCACAGCATCATAGTCAACTGCTGAGGAATTTCACACAATGTTCTTAACTAATAATAATCTTTCAGCACCTGCATTATTAGTAATGTTTATTGTAAAGGAATTATGCATTTAAAAAATTTATTTCTATACAATTTTTTTTTCACCTGCTGAAGTTAGCAAATCCCAATATGAAATGCACCAAAGCAAATCTTTCAGTTTGTGGGAACTGCACATCCAGCAAAACTCAACACCTGCCCAGGCCAGGCCAGACCCTCTGTTCTGCTAGGAGTGGAATAGGAGGAGTTTGCTGCACTTAGAGAGGCGAACCTTTCCCTCTATTTTGCTCTTCAAGAGCAGCTTTTGTAGCATTTAGAAATCTGTAACTCTTTTCAAAAATTAGAGGTATAGTACTTGTCCCACCAAACTTCAGCACAGTTACTCCAACTGATCATTTTGCCAGATATTCCAGGATGCTTTTCTCCCCAATTTTGCTGGTAGTATTATCTAACTCCTTTATTCTGAAATATCCTACAATATAATTGGTGGGTTTCTCCCAGTGTGTCATCTTTCTTTTGATATTGCCTTCTGTGGAGTCTGTTAGGACCTCTCCCATTTTCACAGGTTGTTTTTAGATTTTCTCACCTATGTCCCATTCAGTGCAGTGTTCTTTCCTTTTGGAAAAGTGTATTTTGCCAATTTTAGAATTCCATGAATTTTACTCTTTAGAATCTAGATTTCTTTTCTTCACATTCCAGGAAGGGCTACGTATCTGCCAGTTCTGAGTGACTTTGTGGTATGAGGTGTTTTGGCCAATTCACTTATATTTTAGGTTCATGAGAAAGCCTTGTTATATAGTTTTGTTGATGATGCACCTGTAGGTTCCTTCCACCCCCTGAATACACTAGTTGATCTCAGTAATTTTGAAAGAGTTTTGTGTGAGGATATTTTTGTTTCATTATTATATATTTGGTGGAATTCACTAGTTAAACTGTCTGGGCCTGGGCCTTTTTATGTGGGAAGTTTTGTTGAAAATGAATTTAATTTATTCAATATATATAGGGCTATCTGGATTTATTATTTCATCTAGTGTCAGTTTTAAGATGTTTTTTTAAAGGACTTTGTCCATTTTCATTTAAGTTAATTTATTGAAATAAAATTATTCATAACATTTCTTACTATTCAGGAAGAAAAATTATTATAATTTTAAAGAGCTCATATACATGTCGATACATGTCAGCAGAAATACTTTTCTAAATGACAGAAACATTCTTCTTTCTATATATTAAGCTGTTGGAAGGCAGAGTCTATGTCTAACTCATCCTCAGTCCTGCCTCTGTACTTAATATGATTCCTTGCCCAATGTAAATTTTTTTCATTTTTATTTTATTTTATTTATTTATTTTTAAATTTATCATTATACGATGTAATTGATTTTCATAATGTCTATAGAATTTGTAGTAATATGCCCTCTTTACTTTCTAATACTTATCATTTATGGTTTTTCTCTGTATTTCCTGATCAGTCTAACTATAAGTTTATAAATTTTGTCAGCTTACAAAGAATCCTCTTTTGGCTCTATTAATTTTTTGTTGTTTGTTTTCTATCTTATTGATTTCATCTCTTTATTATTTTCATTTATACTTTGGATTTCCTTTGCTCTTCTTTTCACAGTTTTTAAAGGTAATTTTATTTTATTTTATTTACATTTCTGTGAGGTATGACATTGAATATAATACCTGTGTGAAATATGTGATGATCAAATCAGGATAATTAGTATATACAACATTGCACAGGTAATTATTTTTTTGTGGCCCTTTACAAATTTTTTGCTAAGCAGCCCCCCTTCCCACCTCTAGTAATCTCAGTTCTGTTCTCTCTTTTTGAAAGTTCAATGAATTATTGTGATTGTTATGTCTTTCTTTTTTATTTGTGTACTTTTTTAGTTCTCACTTATGAGTGAGGACATGCAGTATTTCACTTTCTGTGCCTGGGTTATTTTTCTTTACATAATTTACTCCAGTTCATCCATTTGCTGTGAATGGCAGAATTTCATTCTTTTTTTATGGCATAGTAGTATTCCATTGTGTATATATGCCACATTTTTCTTATCCAGTTGTCCGTGACAGACATTTAGGTTGATTCCAACTCTTGGCTATTGTAAATAGAGCTGCAATAAACATGGGAGTGCAGATATCACATTGACAAAATAATTTCCATTCCTTTAGGTATATACCCAGGAGTGGGATTGCTGGATCCTATGGCAGTTCTATCTGTAGTTGTCTGAGGAATCACCATACAGTTTTTCATAATGGCTGCACTAATTTACAGTCCCACCGAGAGTGTAGGAGGGTTCATCTTTCTTCACATTCTCACCAGCATTTGTTATTCTCTGTCTTTTTGATAATGGCCAGTTTAACTGGGATGAGATGATATCTCAATGTGGTTTTGATTCACGTTTCCCTGATGCTTAGTGATGTTAAGCATTTTTACATGTAGCTGTTGGCCATTTGTATATCTTCCTTTGAGAAATGCCTAATCATCTCCTTAGCTCATTTTTTTAATTGGGTTACTTTTTTTTTTTAACTGTTAAGTTATTTGAGTTCCTTGCATGTTCTGGATATTAATCCCTTGCTGGATGCATAGTTTGCAAATATTTTTTTCCCATTCTGTAGGTTGTCTTTTTGCTCTGTTGGTTGTTTCTTTTGCTGTGCTAAACCTTTTTAGTTTGATATAATCCCATTTGTTTATTTTTTCTTTTGTTGCCTGTGATTTTAGGGTGTTATTCATAAAGTCTTTGCCTGGTCCTACTTCCTGAAGTGTTTACCCTATACTTTCTTTTAGGGGTTTTATAGTTACAATACAGGTCTTGTATTTAAGTCTTTAATTCATTTTGAAATTGATTTTGGTATATGGCAAGAGATATGGGCTTAGTTTCATTTTTCTACATATGGATATACAGTTTTCCCAACACCATTTATTGAAAAGGCAGTCTTTTCCCTGATGGATGTTCTCGTTGACTCTGTCAGAAATCAGTTGGCTGTAAATATGTGAATTGATTTCTGAGTTCTCCATTCTGTTCCATTGGTCCATGTGTCTGTTATTATGCCAGTACCATGCTGTTTAGGTTACTATAGCTTTGTAATACTATTTGAAGTTAGGTAGTGTTGTGCCTCTGGCTTTAGTATTATTATGATGTTTTGCTCAGAATTGCTTTGGCTAATGGGAGTCTCTTGTTGTTCCATATGAATGTTAGGATTGTTTTTTTTTCTATTTATTTGAAGAATGTCATTGGTATTTTAATGGGGATTGCATTGAATCTGTAGATTGCTTTGAGTAGTATGGACATTTTCACAATGTTAATTCTCTCAATCCAAGAGCATGGAATGTCTTTCCATCTTTTTGTATCCTCTTTAATTTATTTCAGCAGTGATTAATAGTACTCATTGTAGAGAACTTTCACATTCTTGGTTAAATTTGTTCCTAGGTATTTTATTTTTTTGGTAGCTATTATAAGTGGGCTTGCTTTCTTGATTTTTCTGCTAGTTCATTGTTGTTCTCTAGAAATGCTACTGATTTTTGTTTATTGATTTTTTTTATCCTGAAACTTTACTGAGTTCATTCATCAGCTCTAAAATTTTTTGGTGGAGTCTTCAGGTTTTTTGTATATAAGATCATTTCGTTGCAAACAAGGACAATTTGACTTCTTTTTCAGTTCGGATGCCCTGATTGCTCTGGCTAGAACCTCCAATATTATGTTAAATAGGAGCAGTGACAGTGTACATCCATGTCTTGCTCCTGTTCTTAGAAGAAAAGCTTCAGCTTTTTCCCATTAGGATTACATTAGCTGTGCTTTTATCATGTATGGCTTTTATTGTCTTGGGATATTTTTCTTCTGTATCTAATATGTTGAGAGTCTTTATCATGAAGGAATGTTGAAGGTTGCTAAATGCTTTTTCTGCATCTATTGAGATGATCATATGGTTGTTCTCCTTCATTCTTTTGATGCGATGTATCATGTTTATAGACTTGCACACATTGAACTATTCTTGCATCCCTGGGACAAATCCAACTTGATCATGGTGTGTAATTTTTTTGATGTACTGTCTAATTCTGTTTTCTAGTATTTTGTTGAGTATTTTTGCATCTACATTCATCAAGAACATTGGATCATATGGTTGTTCTCCTTCATTCTTTTGATATGATATATCACGTTTTCTTTTTTTGTATGTCTTTGTCTGATTTCAATGTCAAGGTGATACTGGCCTCATAGAATGAGTTTGGAAGAATGGCCTGTGCTTCTTTTTTTTTTTTTTTTTTTTTTTTTGTATAGTTTTAAAACAA
>NW_007726357.1:808169-814558 GCF_000696425.1 Galeopterus variegatus
AAATGGCCTGTGTTTTTTTTTTTTTTTTTTTTTTTTTTTTGGTATAGTTCTAAAACAATTGGAATTAATTTGTCTTTACATGTTTGGTAGAATTAAGAAGTGAAGCCATCTGGTCCTGAGCTTTTCTTTGTTGGAAGACTGCTGATTACTAATCCAATTTCATTGCATATTGGTTTGTTCAGGATTTCTGTTTCTTCTTCGTTTAGTCTTGGCAGGCTGTATGTGTCCAGAAATTTATCTCTTTCCTTCAGATTTTTAAACTTGTTGAAATATAGTTGTTTATAATTGTTTCTAATGATCCTTTTATTTCTGTGGTATCTACTTTTCCTTGTCTAACTTTGTTGGTAGAAACTCTAGTACTATATTAAATACTAGCAGTGATAGCACTATTCCCTGCCTTGTTCTGGATCCTAAGGAATATACCCAAATTTTCACCATTAACTGTAATATTTGCTTTAATTATTTTATAGATAGCTTTTATGACTTTATCAAATTAACCAAGTTCTACTCCTAGTGTTCTTAGGTTTTTTAGCTTTTTCTGCATATATGTATTTAGTTTATCAAATGCTTTTTTTTACTGGCTGAAATTATCATTTTTTCAGCATTCTTTTCTTGTTTGGATTTTGAGTTAAAAAAGTTAGTTTTCTTTAAAAATTATTATTCCTTGAATTAATTTGTTTAAGGAAGGAATGACCACTTACCTGAAATTTTGGAAGCCTACACATGTACAATCATTTGCACCTGGAGATTTGTTTGTTTGTTTTTCTGGTGAGTTTTGAAGAGGACTTTGATTAATATTTCAATTGATTTAATAGTTATTATTTTGTTCAAGTTTCTATTTGCATTTTAAGTTTAAATTAAATTTATTAATTTCATCTGGTTTTTCATATTAGTTAGCATATAATTGTTTATAGTATTTTTAAATCTCTGCTATTTTTGTGGTTGTTTGCATTTATCTTTCCTCTTTTGTACAATTTTAAGAGGCCTAGATTATATTCCTCCAAGTGAGAAGGGAGATGATCCCAAGATGGAGAACCTCTGGGCAGGGACACTTTTATTCATGGGGTCCTCCCTCCCTCTTCATCTCCAATCAAGGGTTTCATTCCAGTAACTCTTCCTTGAGCACAGATTTTTTTTTAAAGGAAATGTCTCCCTAAGTTGTAATTATAAATTTATGTGGAATTGGAGGAGGGGTAGAGGGGTAGGAAAAGGGGCAAAGAAATTAGGAATAGCAGTGCTCAAGGAGCATCCGTCCTGCCTGTAGTTGTAGTTTTTCATCCTAACCTCCACTGAACTCTTGTGCTACCCTGATGTTATTCTCCCTCATCCTACTGGTTCCAGAATGGCTCTGTTTTACTTTGGCAAAAGGATGGGCAATAACGTCTCAGTGTAGTGTTGTAGAAACAAATGGGCACCATTAGAATGCACTTTGCCAGCCTTTCTCCTATCATTGCATCTCGGTCTTCTTCTGCGTTAGATTGATGTTTTACTGTCAACACCTTTCTCCCGGTTACATCAGATGCTGACTTCAACGTCTTTCCCAAAGAGCTTCCCATACTTATGATGAAAAGTTCTGGGATTCCTCAACATCCATCTCACTCCTGTGGCATCTTCAATGTTTGTTTTCAGGGGAGGTAGCTTTGTTAATTTACCCTCTTTTCTGGAATAACCAGTAGATTATTTGTAAACTAGAGAATCTATTTACCATGTAACTGATTATTTTCTAATATTTAAAAAAATTGTGATAGTCATCAGTTCTGGCTATTAATTTTTTGCTTCTTCTTTTGGACACATGATAGGATTGTACTCTCCTACACCTTTGCTGAAATTCAACTTAGCCATGTGATTTGCTTTAGGTAATAAATGGTGAGCAGAAGTCTGTGTGTCACTTCCTCTGGAAGTCCTAAGAGTTAGTGCCTGATTTGTAATTTTCTCTTTTATTGTGAGAGCAATAGACTCTTACAATGGGTAGTAGGTACAAATGGGTACAGATGGGTATTAGGCATGCTCTAGCACAAGAGTTGGCATTTTTTTTTCTGTAAGGTACCAATTAATAAATATTTTAGGCTTTGTAGGCTCCACGGTCTCTGTTGCAGTTATTTAACAATGAATGCAACTTGTGGTTGTAGAGCAAAAAACAGCCATCTGTAAGGTACCAATTAATAAATATTTTAGGCTTTGTAGGCTCCACAGTCTCTGTTGCAGTTATTTAACAATGAATGCAACTTGTGGTTGTAGAGCAAAAAACAGCCATAGGTAATACATAAATGAATGAGCATGGCTGAGTTCCAATAACACTTTATTTATGAACACTAATATTTGAGTTTCATATAATTTTCACATGCCACAAAATATTATCCTTTTAAAAATTGTTTCAAAAAGTTAAAACTATAATAACTTTTCTTAGCTCCTGGCTCATACCATATCAGGCAGCAGGCCAGGTTTGGTCTGCAGACCGTAGTTTAACAGCCCCTTTCTATAAAGAGACTACTCCTAAAACCTGATTCCCAGAGGGAGAGTAACACAGAATAATGCCCCCAACTGACCCATAAAGCATATCTGGTGTGTGACAAAAAAAAAAAAAAAAAAAAAAAAAAAAAAAAAAAAAAAAAAAAAAAAAAAAAAAGAAAATCTGTTATTTTAAGCTGCTAAAATTTGTTTGAAGATTACAGCATAACAAATTACACTAATTCTGTTTTTAAATGATGAGGCAGCAATGACTAACTGGAAGACAAAAGTTAATGGAAGGAAAGAGAAAAAAGGGAAGCTGAGAAAATGCCAAGAGGAGTTTGAACTGAAAGTTAAAGAGCTCATCAAAATTCTGACAGATCATCCATTCTTTTCATCTGAACATAATATCTTTAAATTCTGATCATCTGCCTCTTTACGCGTTTAATAATTTATCTTCTACTCCTTCTGGGGTGCTGGAATGTTGACTGTTTCAAATAATTTTTAAAAATTATGGCAGTATTTTAAAGTAGATCTGAAAACTGCGTCAGAAAGTCGGAAGGACAAAATAAGGAGCTCTGTTAAGAGACATTCCATCAACAAAAATATCTCTTCTCTTCTTTGCCATGGCAACTCCAAAATAGTAAAGAATATGTAATATGCAGTATCCTTATTTGAACCAGGATGCTGAGAATCGTGCAGCCAACAAATGTCTATTTTGGTGGCAAGAAGGGACAGTTTCTGAAAAGAGACTGTTCTGATTTTGTAGCATTTGTTGAGCTTTCCCAATTGTTAGTGGCAGAATTCATGAGACACTCAATGTATCCACTTTCCAATGGCTTATAACTGCGTGTTCACCTTGTGCATCTTTGTAATTGTTGGAGCCCTGATTCTAATGTGGTTGGTGTGTGTTAAATAATCTTTTTCTTTGGACTTGCCAGAACAGGAAAGAGAAGAGATGTTTGTGGTGATAAAGGTTGCACTTGTCAGAACCTCTTGTCCTAGAAATATTCATGGGGAAATAGTCCTTATTTGATCATTTCTGGGGAGAGGGAAATCAAAATAAGTTGTGTGCAGAGGCTCTAACTCCCTCAGGGCAGCTAAGTTGGAGAGAGAGAGGCTTGTTGGAAAACCTACCATTTATTCTAACAAAACAATGTAGCCTCTAAGAAGTCAAAAACATTTGGAGAGAGTACAGAAATGAAAAGCATTATTGTGTGAAGTTCAAACTCTTAAGAAAAAAAAAGGTGTTCTATAAAAGGTTCAGACTTTACTTTTTGCCTTAGAAATACTCTGGGCCACAATGACATGATTTGTTTAAAATATTGTACTTAAATATTTGAATGTAGCAGGCCCTATGTGTTTAATTTCTTTGTTTAACTGATACATAGTTTCCCAACTATGTAGTGACTGGTGTAAAGTGTGTGGCTGTTCTATATTTATGTGGTTCAACTCTCCAGAATATTTGGATACTGGCCTTAAATATGTACAGTATTATTCTTTTGCAGTGGTGTTGACAATGTCCAAATATATTAATAAATTACCATCGAGTAGCATGAAACACAGAGCAGAGCTGGGTGGTAAGAATTTAAAAAATAATTACTTAGTTGCTTTTGTATTAGAAGCATTGAAAAAAAAGTTTTTGCAGGAAGCTAAAGTGAAACGTTACTTTCCAGTGAATGGTTTTACACAGAAATGAATCTGTCATCTCACAAACGTTTGGTTCTACTGGTGCCCTGTGGCACCAATACATAGTTTTAAAGTGTAGAGAAGTGAATGTGGATACTACAGTCTGGTCATGACTTCGTTGAATACATGGAACCTCTTCCTGGGGCAGACCTTCACTGGTTTGAGGTCAGGGACAAGAATTTAGCTTTGAAGAAGTCATGAATTGATGAGCAAGCAGAAAATCTGAAAGGGTACGTTTTCTGCTGATCAACATTTATTAATCCCTAGGAAGATTGCATATGTCTCAGAAAATGTAGTCCCACTCCTGGGAATTGAATCCCAGAGCAAAAGTGAAATAAAGAATAGAAAGACAACCTGATAGACAAAAGAAAGCTAAGGAGAGTTTATATTATGAAACATGTACTAGATTCTATAATGTACAATGTTCAAAGTAAACATGATTTTAAATGATGCAGATATCTGAAGGAATAAAGCATTTTGTGGTTCTAAGAGTTCTTAGGAAGCTACACAGACTCTTATAGTTTAGATAACATAATATAATGTTTCTGTGTATTCTATAGGATACCATTAATCCTAAATATTCTATACAACTTCCTAAAACACTTGCTGGAAGAATCTCTATTTCTTAAAAGGCTGTGTGCATGTGTATGTGTGTGTGTGTGTGTATTTTTTTTTTCTTTTTTTGGTTATTGCTCTTTGTCTAATTTTAGAAAAGACAAGTGTTACAGGCTGAATTGCATCCCCTGTACATTCATATATTAAAGACCTAGCCCCCAGCACCTCAGAATGTGATTGTACTCTTATTTGGAGACAGGGCCAAATGAGGCTTCTAGGATGGCTCTTAATCCAATCTGACTGGTGTCCTTATAAGAAGAGGAAATCTGAGCACAAAAAGAGACACCAAGGATGTGTGTGCATAGAGAAATGACCATGAGAGAACACAGTGAGGAGGCAGCCATCTGCAAGTTGAGGAGAGGGGCTCCAGAAGAAACCAAACCTGCTGACGCCTTGATTTTGAACTTCCAGCCTCCAGGACTGCAAGAAAATCAATTTCTGTTGTTTAATCCATCTCACCTGTGGCATTTCATTATGGCTGCCCAGGCAAACTACCACAAGATGCAATAATACTTTGCCTTTTCACAAAGGTTGTAGATCACTATTGGTAACAGAATGAACTGATCATGAGGGAAATCAATTATCTTTTAGATAAGTCTTTTGCTTTGTTTTACCTGGCTACAAATCCCAGTGTGGTCTTCATTGAAAATATTAAGGTGAAGAGATCAGGAAACCAGATTTTAAGACTATTGGTAAAGAAAAAGTATCACTGCCTTACCACAATTCTGGAGCGACCAATCAATATTTTAATCTTAAATATTTGAGTCTTTCTGATGATCTGGTATTCAAAAATGTGCACCTATCCTGTACCAGCTTTAATATTAAGAATGTGTTCTAAAGAAAAAAATTGGGGAAAATAGTCTTTTATTTAACTGCAAAATATTAAAATGTTGCATATTTTAGCATCATGGAGTATAGCCAGTTTTTGTTTTTTTGGGGTTTTTTTTTCTGTTTTTTTGCATTTTTACAAGTACAGGAAGAAAGAAATACAGAGCTTATTAATGTTTTCTGTGATGATATAGGTCAAAACTTTCAACAAGTGAAGATTTTTGTTTTTTTAAGATTTACTTTTATGGGGGCCGGCCCGGTGGCACACTCGGTAGAGTGCGGCGCTTGGGAGTATGGCGGCGCTCCCGCCGAGGGTTCAGATCCCATATAGAGACCGGTCCGCTCACTGGTTGAGCGCGGTGCGGGTGCGACACCGAGGGTTGTGATCCCGTTGCCAGTCGCAGTACGGGCGCGACGCCGAGGGTTGCGATCCCGTTGCTGTTCGCGGTACGGGCGTGACACTGAGGGTTGCGATCCCGTTACCAGTCACGAAAAAAGACAAAAAGGAAAAAAAAAAAAGATTTACTTTTATGAATGTGTGACAGGAGGAAGCTCAATTAAGGCAGCATTCTGGAAAAGGTTATCTCATCTTACTACAGATAAGGTGGAATCAGAATGTGGGGCATGTCTGTAGCAGGTTTGGGGGGAATAGGTGATTTACTTTTATTAATGTGTGACAGGAGGAAGCTCAATTAAGGCAGCATTCTGGAAAAGGTTATCTCATCTCACTACAGATAAGGTGGAATCAGAATGTGGGGCATGTCTGTAGCAGGTTTGGGGGGAATAGGTTGGCCTCGTTCAAAGCTGTG
>NW_007726357.1:814775-816068 GCF_000696425.1 Galeopterus variegatus
ACTACAGATAAGGTGGAATCAGAATGTGGGGCATGTCTGTAGCAGGTTTGGGGGGAATAGGTTGGCCTCGTTCAAAGCTGTGGGGTAGGTTGGATTATCAAAAATTAGAAGATTGTCTAAATTTGGAATTAAGGTCAAGCACACACATCAAATTTATGCTTCTAATTCACACTCTGGAAGTCTAGAAGTCAATGCAGTGGTCCTGTGATAAAACAGTTGACACATCAGCCAAGCAGTTAAATCCAGGAGTTGGGTGGGAGCAACAGTGCCCCAAAGTAATCACAGTTCACAAAGGCATGAATTGATAAGCCGAGTTATAGCAGGGTAGCAATATCAGTTCACAAATACATGTGTATAAGAAACATAACTTGTATAATTTTTCTGTGATTGAAATTAATATCAATTTTGAGCACTTGTTACAAGGAATAACTGAAATATCATCTCAATTAATTTAGGGTTCCCACCATCCCTTTCTTCAAGCTTGTGGACAATTTCAAGTACTGTTTGTAGAGTATCAATGCAGAGGTGTGGAGGGAATATTAGATTTTACTCCTGGCCTGGGCTGTTTTGACCATTTCTTCCAAGAATGTGCTGAGGTGGACATTATCTATCTGGTCCTGTTTATCAATTCTTGCAGGTTGCTGCTGAACTGTCTCTTGGTGTTGGGAGAAGGAGAAATATTTGGTGGCCCCAGTCCTTCCCACTAGGGGCTGTAGAATCTCTGTGAGCTGTCTCACCCTCTTTCTGTTTATGCATTCCCTGCAGCTGGTATTATTCCATTAGTCCTACACTTTACCGAGCTCTAGATGCTCAGAATCTCCCTATTTTCTTGAGTATTATCTGAGAAAGAAGCAAACATGGATGTCACAGTCTGGTGATGACTTTGCTGAACACATGAAACCTCTCTCTGGGGCAGACCTTTCCTGGAGGGAGATATCAGTTCTTCATTAAATATTTGGTGGATTTAACAGTGAAGCTGTCAGTTTCTAGACTTTTCTTGATGAGGGACTCTTTGTTACTGATTTGGTCACCTTACTGTCATTGGTCTGTTCAGAATTTCTATTTCTTTATGATTCAGTCTTGGTAGGTTGTATGAGTGCAGGAGTTTATTCATTTCTTCTGTGTTATCCAGTTTGTTGGCATACTTTTTTCATAGTAGTCTCTTATGATCCTTTGTATTTAGTAGTATCAGCTGTAGTGTCTTCTCTTTCATATCTGATTTTGTTTATTTGAGTCTTTAATTCTTTTTTCTTAGTCTAAAGTTTTGTTACTTTTGTTTATCTTTTCAAAAAA
>NW_007726357.1:817405-819355 GCF_000696425.1 Galeopterus variegatus
CTGCTTTTGGGTGGAATGTTATGTATACATCTGTTAAATCTGTCTGGATGATCTATCCATTTTTGAAAGTGGGGTATTGAAGCTACCTACTATTATTGTATTACTATCTATTTTTCCCTTAAAATTTGTTAATATTTGCTTTATATATTTGGGGGGTCTGATGTTGAGTGCTTATATATTTACAATTTTATATCCTTTGATGAATTGACCCCTTTATCAGCATATAATGACCTCTTTCTCTTTTTGTAGGTTTTGATTAAAGTCTGTTTTGTCTGATATAACTATTGCTACCCCTGCTCTCTTTTGGTTTCCATTTACATGGAATATCTTTTTCCATACCTCCATTTAGGTATTCTGTGTTTTTAAAGTTGAGTGAATCTTTTGTAGGCAGCATATAGTTGTGTCTTTTTTTCTTTTTTTCAAATTAATTCAATCACTCTCTTTTAATTGAAGAATTTAATCCATTTATATTTAAATTAATTATTGATATGTAAGGACTTACTATTGACATTTTATTGATTATTTTCTGGCTGTTTTATAGTACTTTTTTTTCTTTCTCTTTTTCTGTCTTCCTTTGTGATCTTGTAGTGGTATGCTTTGATTGCTTTCTCTCTCTTTTGTGCATTTACTGTAAGTTTTTGCATTGTGGTTATCATGAGGCTCACATAAAACATCTTATAGTTATAACAGTCTATTTTAAGCTGATAAGAACTTAACTCTGCCCATATACGAACTCTACACTTTTACTTCCCCCACCACATTTTATGTTTTTGATATCATAATTTACATCTTTTTGTGTTGTGTATCCATTCACATTATTGTAGCTATGTTTTTAATAATTTTGTCTTTTAACCATTNTATCATGAGGCTCACATAAAACATCTTATAGTTATAACAGTCTATTTTAAGCTGATAAGAAATTAACTCTGCCCATATACGAACTCTACACTTTTACTTCCCCCACCACATTTTATGTTTTTGATATCATAATTTACATCTTTTTATGTTGTGTATCCATTCACATTATTGTAGCTATGTTTTTAATAATTTTGTCTTTTAACCATTATTCTAGAGTTAAAAGTGATTTACCTACCACCATTATATTACTAGAGTATTCTGAATTTGACTGTACACTTACTTTTACCAGTGAGATTCACACTTCCATATGTTTTTATGTTACTAATTAGTGTCTTTTTCATTTCAGCTTGAAGAATTCCCTTTAGCATTTCCCATAAAGCAGGTCTAGTAGCGATGAAATCCCTTAACTTTTATATTCTGGGCAAGTCTTTATTTCTTCCTCACATCTGAAGGACAACTTTGCCAGATAGTCTTTTTCTTGGCAGTTTTTTCCTTTAGGACCTTGACTATATCATTTGATTCTCTCCTGTCATACAAGGCTTCTGCTGAGAAATCCACTGACAGTCTTTTTTTTTTTTTTTTTTGTCAATATANTTTGTTCTTTACTTCCTTCTGCTAACTTTGGGCTTAGTTTCTTCTTTTTATAGTATACTGAGGTAAAAAATTGGGTTATTTATTTAAGATCTTTCTTTTTTCTTAATATAGAACTTCATTACTATAAAATGCCCTTTTAGAACTGCTTTTGTTGCATCTTATGTTGTGTTTCCAGTATCATTTGTCTCAAAGTATTTTCTTATTTTCTCTTTTGATTTCTTCTTTGATCCATTGGTTGTTCAGCAGCATGTTTAATTTCCACCTATTTGTGAATTTTCAAGTTTTTTTCTGTTATCGATTTCTAGTTTCATACCATTGTGTTCAGGAAATATATATGATTTCAATCTTCTTAAATTAGTAAAGACTTGTTATGTGACCTAACATATAATCTGTGTTGGAGAATGTTCTTTGCGCACTTGAGAAGGATGTGTATTCTGCTGCTTTTGGGTGGAATGTTATGTATACATCTGTTAAATCTGTCTGGATGATCTATCCATT
>NW_007726358.1:0-649 GCF_000696425.1 Galeopterus variegatus
AAAAAAAAAAAAATCCCTAAGAAGAGAATGGCTTTTCTCCCTTCAGTTATTATCATGTCTGTATGTAATATCTACTTGCAGATGTAATTTTCCAGTACACAGGGAGCTATGTGGTGGAATTTGCAAATCCCAAAGAATAACAGAATAGAAAAATGGGAAGAACTTAAAACTTGGGTGACATAATTGAGTCAATATTATAGCTATCCACTCTAGACTTCTTGTTATTTGAGATAATAAGTATCTTTCTCTGTAAGCAAGTTGAGTTGGAGCTTTCTGTTCTTGCACTAAGTGACATCCTACTCCACACAGACATTTCCTCAAGAAACTTTCTGTAAATGTAAGTGTGTGATATGAATTTTCTGAGTCCTTAAAAGTAAAAAAAAAAAATAAAGTCTTTATTTTACCATAACAATTTAGTGATAGTTTGTTGGGTATAGAATTCTAGGTTGAAAGCTCATTTTCTCTAAGAAATATAATGCTATTGCTCCAATGCCTTCTATCTTGTTTCTTTGTGAGATAATCTATTCACTTTCTCTCTTTCTTGCTTTCTCTCTCTCTGTCTCTCTCTCTGTCTCTCTCTCTCAGTAGCTTTTAGAATTTTCTTTTTTCTTTGTTATTCTGTGATTTTACTATATGTTTAAATATGGAC
>NW_007726358.1:2223-3835 GCF_000696425.1 Galeopterus variegatus
GAATAGGAGACTTTCCTTACTTAATTCATTTATTCTTTTAATACTTATTTGCATCAACAAAATACTAGGTTCCAGGCAATGTGCTAGGCACTGGGCATACAACAATACATAAGACATAGGGTGGCCTGCCTTAGAGATCTCTGTCCAGTACAGAATTAAAGAAAAGGCACAGCACTATAATTCACTGTAAAGAACATGGACTAAACCAGAACATTTGGGCTTTAGTCCCAGCTTTACTTACAGGCTGAGTGATCCTGGGCAATGCATTTCAAGCTATATGAACCTGAATTTTCTCAAAAATATAGTGAAGATGATAATATTAACTTCCTCAAAAGATGACTATGAAAATTCAGTGAGATTGCTTGCTCAAAAACACTCTATAAAAAGCTAGTGGACATGGATTGTACCAATTCATTTTGTGTTCTCCATTTTATCTATCTAGTTTGGGCAAAGGATCTTGACTGCAACCAATATTTAGTCTTACTTAGGTACTTCTCTTTATTCTGGAGAGTTTCCTTTAATGTAAAACTTAATGCAATAATTTGGTCTGGATCCTTTTCATGGATTTAGCTCTAAACTGCTCACTGAATCCCTCTTACATTCCACTCCAATCTCTATTTTAGACTGAGCTTGGGGATCTGATGATCATTTGTTTAGGCCTCTTACCAATTTCCTATAAATGTACTGGTCATTCCTCTCAAGTGCTCCCCCTCAAAAAAATACAGGCTAAAGTATTGTTANTTAAATAATAAGAGTTTGGAGGGGGAGAAGTGGTAGACTATTGCTATCTACCATAAGTGAAACATTGTGCAGTATATTGAAACAACACACTGTACTCTGCAAATATGTACAAGTAAATGTTAAACTTTTAAAAAGTACAGTAATAATGAGTTCTTTTTAAAAATTTTCCCTTATCATAGCACCTGTTCTTTTTTTGTGCTATATTTTCTCAAATGTTTATGTTTATACATATATAATGATAAAGCCATTAAAAAATTGATTGGATGTTCTTAATACTATTGAGTTTTGCTAGTAGGTAATCATGTACAAACTGGACATTACATAGGAGGTCACCTAAATGAAAGAATGTGGATGTCATTTCTCTAGGGCAGTGGTTCAACCAGAGGTGATTTTGTCCTCCAGGGGACATTTGGCAATATCTGGAGACATTTTTGTTTATAACAGGGAGGGAGAGGGGATGCTATGGCATACAATGAATGAGGCCAGGGGTGCTTCTAAACATGCACAGGACAGCTCTCAACAACAAAGAATTGTCCAGCCCAAAATGCCAAAAGTACCAAGGCTGAGAACCCCTGTGGTAGAACCATCAACTTTTCCATCAACGGAACCCCTCTCCATTTGTTTGTTTGTTTTCATAGAGGAGTAAACTTCTGGTTTCTTTAGGCTGCATTCACTGGGGAAGAGAAGAGGTTGTTCTGTATATAACCTACCAATTAATTCTCTGTGTCCAGCCCCTGTTTCACACTTGCCCTCATTTCCAGCACCCGAAACTGTCTGTGGTTGATGGGCTAACTCCATCCTTGTGCATCACCAGCCATCCATACGTTCAGCTGTGGATCCCTCCCCTACTGGAACCATCCCCCAGGCATGA